>NC_135512.1:16572132-16659325 GCF_051989575.1 Stigmatopora nigra
AAGTCATCTTTAACCTGGACGGCCTGTTCCAGGATGGTTATACAAACAATCCACCCAATCTGGGTCCTTGAGATTTGGTGGGCCCTTGGTGACGAGGCCAGGGCTATTCGGCCAATAACAAGAATGTTGTTATCGTTATGTAACCGTGCACTTCGGGTTTTTCTGTATGTAACCATTATATGATTATGATTATATTATATGATTCTTAGGTCAAGGAAGTTGTATAATTACTCTAATCTAAATGTTGTTAGGTCTAGTCTCCTGTTTTTGTTATTGGTAAAATACTTTGATTGTTATTGTAGTCCCAGATGTTGTTTTTACTCATACGTGATGGAATGATCAACAACTCTGTAAATTGTTTTGATTCATGGCAATAAGAGGCGTACGAAAACGTCTATTCGAGGAGACATTCGGAAGTTGTAAGGAGACACTTGGTGTAACTCTCCCCTTCGGAGGTATTACCTATTGTTATCCATTTCTATTTAATTAAATGTCAATAATTGAATAAGATGTCTGCCTGCAGTTATTGATAATTACGGACGAAGGTAATTATTAATGAACCTAACAATATATATATATATATATATATATATATATATATATATATATATATATATATATATATATATATATATATATATATATATATATATATATATATATATATATATATATATATATATATATATATATATATATATATATATATAGATAGATAGATATATATAGATAGATATAGATATATATATAGATATAGAAAAAAAAAATAATAAAAAATTGGGAATTAAATTCAAATTAAGCATTTTTGAAGGGAATCCCTATATATATATATATATATATATATATATATATATATATATATATATATATATATATATATATATATATATATATATATATATATATATATATATATATATATATATATATATATATATATATATATATATATATATATATATATATATATATATATATATATATATATGTATGTATGTATATATAATTATATATATTATTCTTAAAATTGCTACTTTTTTTAAATATGCCTTGTACAATCCCAACTACTTGATATAAAGCATTCAATCACATTGTAAAGGGCTCACTAATTCACAATGTATATATATATATATATATATTGGATATTATAAATTTAGATATTAATGCTCTGACATTGTCAATGCAATGACGTACTCTCTCATGATTATAATTTTGAGAGCGAGGGTGTACCTGGTTTATCACTTTCAACAGTAATCTCTCTCTCTCTCACGGTTATAATTTTGAGAGCGAGCGATTCCGGCGATGAATTGTGCGTTCGCTAATCTGTCGACGACCTGTCTGTCGACCAAACGTCCGTTCGACGAAACGTCCGGATACAAGTGTCCTTCGATGGAACGTCCGGGTACCAGAGCGTTCACCACGAGCTATGGATACAACATGAGTGGAAATTTTCTTGCGAAAGGGACAAACAGAGAAGAGTCCACCCCCATGACTCACAAGACCTAACGCAGCTGGTGGATGGAGTTCTGAGCCGAGTGCGAAACACTTGGTGATAAAATCAGGGCCACAAAACAGGTACCAGGTGAAGTTCACAAATTCAGAGCAAAAACAGCCAAGCGCAGGAGTCAATTCTCTGACCCAAGCCATGGCCTCATTGGTGAATCAAGGGTCATCAGAAGTATGCTACCAACAAGGACGTGGAAGAGGAAGAGGAAGACCCGTCCCACCAAGAAAACAAGTGTTACAACTGTGGAAAGAGACGACACTTTGCTCGAGACTGCAAATGACCCATGGGGAACAAGAGACCCCCACCGTTCAATCTTGAACATCAAGAATGACGCCAGAGGGAAGAGAACCGGAAGCCTGACACGTAGCAGGAAACTGATGAGGAGGACGAAGAAACCCCCTGCTCGCCAACAGAAGTGTTAGACTTAACTTAAATAATGTACACCCTCTGGGAAAAAGACAGCAAACCATACTACACCTTAGTGGTGGGACAAAGACAAACCAATAAAATACTTGTGTGACACAGGAGCAGATAATTCAGTCATCAAAGACAAAGTGCCAGGATTGGTACCAGGAAGAGAAAGGATTACTGTGATAGGAGCAGAAGTACACATGGAACTATTGAAGAAGTCAAGGAAAATAAAAATAACAGATGAAAATGGACTAAACCACAAAGCAAAGTTCTTCCTGAATAGGCATGTCATGTGAACCTCTTGGGAAGAGACCTACTCCGTAAACTAGGAATCAGCCTTATCCGCAAAGATGTTGGCCTGAAACCAGTACACAGGTTGGAGGAAACGGAGATCTAAGTAGTCGAAGGTCAAGAGGAACCTCATACGTTCTACCCCATAGACTTAGCAACACAAAGGCCCTCATCTGTAGTCCGACAGTTAAAAACCAAAGTCGAAGATGTAGATGGTCAAGCACAATGCCAATGGCCACTACACATAACCATGAAGCTTGGGAAAGCCAGAACAGGATTTGTTAAACAGTTTGAGCGACTAGGAACCCAACCAGTTCGATTGGCGTACCTGTACACCATGGAGGGAGATGCGGCCACCTCAGTGGACTTGCCACCTCAAGCAGAAAAACTGCTACAATTTGGGATTACACCCCCACGTGTCCATAAAGACAAAACCATCGTCGTCGACGATCAATTATCAATCGTTATCAATTGTTATCAATTGTTATCAATTGTTATCAATTGTTATCAATTGTTATCAATTGTTATCAATTGTTATCAATTGTTATCAATTGTTATCAATTGTTATCAATTTTTATCAATCGTTATCAATTGTTATCAATCGTTATAAATCGTTATAAATCGTTATAAATCGTTATCAATCGATATCAATCGTTATCAATCGTTATCAATCGTTATCAATCGTTATCAATCGTTATCACTCGTTATCAATCGTTATCAATCGGTATGAATTGTTATTAATCGTTATCAATCGTTATCAATCGTTATCAATCGTTATCAATCGTTATCAATTGTTATCAATTGTTATCAATTGTTATCAATTGTTATCAATTATTATTAATTATTATCAATTGTGGATCTTTTCAACAGGTATATAAACATGAAAAAGAAGAATTTGAATCAGATTTGATGCTTATTTTAATTATTCGACCGGATGTTGTTGATAGGCAGGATTCTGTAAGTGTCCGCGCCCGTCTGCGTGTCGTAAAATTCATGATTGGCTGGTCACTAGATGAAAAAAATGTCGCGAGATTGTCCGCACCCCCTGCTGCGTCACTACGGTATCGCATCGACGATCAACAGAACTCTTATATTGCTATGATTCTGTAAGTGTCTGCGCCCGTCTGCACGTCGTAAAATTCATGATTGGCTGGTCACTAGATGACGTCACTAGATGACAAATGTCGCGAAATTGTCCGCACCCCCTGCTGCGTCACTACCGTATCGCATCGACGATCAACAGAACTCTTACATTGTTAGGATTCTGTAAGTGTCTGCGCCCGTCTGCGTGTCGTAAAATTTTTGATTGGCTGGTCACTAGATGATGTCACTAGATGACAAATGTCGCGAGATTGTTCCCACCCCCTGCTGCGTCACTACGGTATCGCATCGACAATCAACAGAACTCCTACATTGCTAGGATTCTGTAAGTATCTGCGCCTGTCTGCACGTCGTAAAATTCATGAATGGTTCTTTAAATTGCTTCATTTTTAGTGGTTTATGGTTCCTTTTAGGAATTTGAAATTTGGAATCTTGCTCAATCAGGGAGTACAAAAATATATTTTTAGTACTGCAGATTTTTAAAAAAAATAGTTTCAAAAATATTTGTCCACGTAATTATACACGATTTTCCCACAAAAAAGAACACGATGAAAATAGTCACAAAAATAAAATAAAAAACCTGATCTCCGGTCGATTATGCTTACTATGTTACCTTTATTCATGTATTTATTTATTTTTTGTGCTCCTGGTCCTTCATATGGGGTTAATATGTTTGTATGTGTTTTACCCACGATTTTCCACGGGGTAGCAGTATTTCGCCTTTGAAAGACGGGTGAAATAATCAGACAGGTCCTTTGTTGTATTTCAAACCAACTTTAGTTATATCAAAGCAATTCACACAAAACATAATATACAATAACACTCAAATATATACATAGTAACATATTAACAACCCGTTATAATCCAAACAATGTACTTGTTGCTAAAACGATTATAACTTATGAGTATAGAAACTTGTTACCTTTTGTTCCGGCCGTCATATTTTGCATACTTATTATGCTACCCTTATAACGGCGGCCGAAAGTAGCCTGCTGTAAACAATGCACCCGAGACTCGCACATTCACGCACACACATAAAAAAAATAAACAACCAGCGGCCGAAGGTAGCTCGCTTTAAACAATACCCGAGACTCGCACATTTACGCGCACACATGAAAAAGTAAATAACCAGCGGCCGAAGGTAGCTTGCTGTAAACAATACCCGAGACTCGCACATTTACGCGCACACATAAAAAAAAAGTAAACAAGCATCACTAAGCATTACGTTCTTTCTCACATGCTACTTATTGCCTCTTGCACATCTCACACTCAATCGATATTCAAAACAAAGCAACATACCTTTAAAAGACGGGTGAAATAATCAGACAGGTCCTTTGTTGTATTTCAAACCAACTTAGAGAAATGTCTGAATAGCCCGTTATTATACTATACCAAGGTCTATGACCATTGGGTAATCACTGCGTGACTTGCGCGTGCCCATTACGTCATCGCCGCGTGTTTAACGCATGCTAAGCGGCATGAGTCCCTTTTTAACTTAACACCTGCACTCATGTATAACATCACCTACTTCACCCTGTCACACTCTCCCCCACAAAAACAAATGTTGTCCTGACATTAATATGCTCCCAAACATTTCCACTTTGGTGAGCCGATGCTCATTAAAGTCCAGGCGGCACGGGCCACAGTTCAAATATAATCCACAACTCGTACGGTCCACGTTTTACTGGATGGTACAGTAATCACAGTCCATAACAGTCCATAACAGTCCATAACAGTCCATGACAGTCCATGACCGCATCATGCACGTCGTCCTTGTAGGTTCAAGCTTGTTGGAGTCCAAACAAAAAAGGTGGCTGCAGGTAATATGGATGCAGGTGTACTAACCAAGGGGCCACTCCTGGTGCAGGGTAAACAGTTAGCCGCTCCTGCGGTGACTGTGTACTATAACAGGAGGGGATTCCAAGATGGTCATAGGTCGTACGTCGTGGTGGGTGTCTCTCCCTTCTCGGCCGTTCAACAGTCAGCGCCTCAGGTTCCGTCACGGCGGTTGGCGGGGAAGTCTCTGATAACTGCTCATCACTAGGACCTTCAAGAGGAGGGTTTGCTCCCTCACCAGGCAAGTCCTCCAGCTGATGGTCCTCTTCTACTTGTACTGGTCCGGAAGCAGGGCCCCTCACTTCGTGTGTCTGGTCCACAGGCAGTGGCCTGTGCTCCGGCTCCATCTCTTGGGTACCTCTCTCATTTAGCTGGCGTAGCTCATAGTGGAAGTCATCTTCGTCATCGCTTTCTTTGTCTGACTCCTGATGAGATGCCGGCTGCTGTTTCTTTCTCGGCGTGCTCGTGCCGATTTTCCCTTCTTCTGGTGTTATCTCAACGGGCAAATGGTCACAAGACATTAGTAGATTTCTGTGCAGAACTCTGGAACGATCTTTACCTCTTTCTGGCCTAACTTCATAAATTGCTAGGTCAGATCCCATTTGCTTCACCACTGTGTGAACTGTATCTTCCCAGAAGTCACGGAGTTTCCCAGGTCCTCCTCTTGGTGTCAGGTTTTCCATCAGGATGCGCTCTCCTGGTTGTAGCACAGAACTCCTCACTTTAGTGTCATAGTGCTTTTTACCTTTTTCTGCCGCTTTCCGTGCGTTCTCGGTGGCAATGGTGTACGCCTCCTTCATCCCTCGTCTCAATTTCTCCACATAGTCCTGCTGTCCATCTGCATCGGACCTGTTGCACAGTCCAAAGAGCATGTCCACTGGAAGCCTCGGCGACCTCCCGAACAGTAGATAGAATGGTGAATAACCTGTCACATCACAACGGGCACAGTTGTAAACATGCACAAGTTTATTCGAAGGCTCCTTCCAATTCGATTTCTGTATCTCCGTCGGTTCTGGTTCAGTTTCATTTGTCCTGTTGCCAGCGGATTCAAGATTTGAAGAGGAGCTCATTTCTTTTGCGTTCAGAGGTTTAGCTTGTACGTTTCTTGATGTCCGAATGTCTGGTTTTGGTTTGACCTCTGGGAATCTACTCGTCTTGGTCTGTTGAGTAGGAATTGATTCACTAGATTTTTGACATTCAAGGGGAGACTTGTCAGTATCTCTACCATATTGGGTCAAAGCTCTTGTTGATTCTATCTTTAACCTCTCATTCGCCTGTTCTTGTTCCCTTTCTTTCAAGAATGTAACTTTTTCCAGCTTCAGTAATTCAAGCTCCTCTTTCAGTACTTCCTCCCTCTGGAGAGATGCCATATTCTCTCTTTCTGTTGCTTGCTTGGTCTGAAAAAGTTTCTCCTTCTCCGCAACAAGCATGTCTACCTGTTTCTCCAGAGCCTTTTGCTCTTCTTGTAGTATTCTAATCTCATCAGTTTTCTGCTGCTCGGCTTGTTCAAACTGAAGTTCAAGATGGTCAATCTTTTTCTGAAAGGCTTCTCTCTGTTGCGATATGTCCTCTTCCAGTCTTTTGATGATGTGATCTTTAGATTGAACGATTTCATCAGTATGCAAGTTTTCTAGCACCAAGAGTTTTTTCTGTTCGGCTATTTCCTCTTCATAAGATAAAAGTTTCAATTCTTTTGCCTCCACATCTGTTGCTGCCTTTGCTAAACAGCCAACTGTTTTGTCAAGCTGGTTCTTCAATTCTATAATTTCGTACCGCTGATTTTCTCTCTCACCTTTGTAAATTTCTATAGCTTCATTTCTCGCAGAGAGCTGCTCCAACAAATCTCTTCTTTGCTTATCGCTCTCTTCATTATGCCTAGCTTGTTCTTGTTTCATGGCTTCAAGGTCCCTCTTGAGAATTTTTTCGCGCTCAAGAGAGGCCAAGTGTTCACTATTTATTGCCTGCTTAGCCCCAAAAAATCTATGCCACCCCAGTCTTCTGTCTTCATACAATATCCGTATCCCCTCTTTTAATTTTAACAACTCAGACATACCTTGGTCCTCGTCTTTGAGTTCGTTCCTTTCCAGGTGGTTATAGATGTGACACAACAATTTGAATTGTGATATGCGTTTCGGACTCCCTATGTTAAGGAAATCACATATTTCTAACAGGTCATTAACTGATAGCTTGAAAAACATTTCTTCTACTTCCAGGCGTAACTGCTCCCGTTCCATTTCCATTTTCTCAACACAGTAGGAGTTTGGTTTATGATGCAAAAGTGTGAGCACTGAACTGGCACGTTTTTACCGTCTCTCTGATGATCTCTACTGGCCTCAGATGACGGGTACTCTGCCAACTTCACGTCCCTTTTCACCACAACGCCTCTCCTCACTGTCTTGTTCCTGGATGTGGTTGGTTTTGCTGGCTCAGCATTCAGTAGTCAGGTTGTGAATACCGGTCATCTAAGCAGCAATCCCAGCGGTGCCTCCAAAAATGTTGTACCCGCGATTTTCCACGGGGTAGCAGTATTTCGCCTTTGAAAGACGGGTGAAATAATCAGACAGGTCCTTTGTTGTATTTCAAACCAACTTTAGTTATATCAAAGCAATTCACACAAAACATAATATACAATAACACTCAAATATATACATAGTAACATATTAACAACCCGTTATAATCCAAACAATGTACTTGTTGCTAAAACGATTATAACTTATGAGTATAGAAACTTGTTACCTTTTGTTCCGGCCGTCATATTTTGCATACTTATTATGCTACCCTTATAACGGCGGCCGAAAGTAGCCTGCTGTAAACAATGCACCCGAGACTCGCACATTCACGCACACACATAAAAAAAATAAACAACCAGCGGCCGAAGGTAGCTCGCTTTAAACAATACCCGAGACTCGCACATTTACGCGCACACATGAAAAAGTAAATAACCAGCGGCCGAAGGTAGCTTGCTGTAAACAATACCCGAGACTCGCACATTTACGCGCACACATAAAAAAAAAGTAAACAAGCATCGCTAAGCATTACGTTCTTTCTCACGTGCTACTTATTGCCTCTTGCACATCTCACACTCAATCGGTTTTCAAAACAAAGCAACATACCTTTAAAAGACGGGTGAAATAATCAGACAGGTCCTTTGTTGTATTTCAAACCAACTTAGAGAAATGTCTGAATAGCCCGTTATTATACTATACCAAGGTCTATGACCATTGGGTAATCACTGCGTGACTTGCGCGTGCCCATTACGTCATCGCCGCGTGTTTAACGCATGCTAAGCGGCATGAGTCCCTTTTTAACTTAACACCTGCACTCATGTATAACATCACCTACTTCACCCTGTCACATATGCAATTTGCAGGACTAGTGGAATGATAGTGACAAAAATGAAATGTATATAGACCCCCCTTTTGTTTAATAAAAGAGTTAAAATCACATGAAAATCAATAGTCCGCCCTTCTAGCCAGTCAAAGAATGAGAGGAGACCAATACAATCAGGAGTCCAGATCGATTCTATACCCAGATCCTCAAAATGTATTCTTAAAACTGGTCTACAAGCGAAAGCCATTCTTTAGATTTACTGTACTACTGTTCTTTGGAAAGCATATCTAACCTACAACCAATTATTAATTTTCTTCCTAGCAATTTACTATTTGGAAAAAAATCAAGCTCAACCTTTTTAAAAGAGAACCATTGCGTAGTGTACTGGTGATACATAGATATTGTGAAATATGAATTGTATTCTTATATTTAATCTTGCACCCTTTTACACTCAATGTATTAAAAGTTACTAGAATTGAATTTTATTTACACCTATTGGTTATAATATGCACTACACCTTTTGTACTCCACCTCCTTCATTTGTATTAACGCCTCCCATTTATTATGACTTGTCTCATCTCTATTAAAAACACAATTGAAGCAGATTTGAGGAGCCTGGAGAGTAGTCACACTCTCCGGTATCTGAATTATTGCATCCCCCGCCTCTGCAGACGCGGCCTTAAATTTCATTCTATCTGCCTCAGTCTGTGCTCCTGTGTTCGAGTTTATTTAAGTGTTGGTCAGTAGCCGCAACAGATTTATATATGGAAAATTCTAAATGTTTTGAATTCCATATAGGCTAAGCAACAATCAAAAATAGAATCAGTAACAGATGATTATTTTTTACTTATGTGATCAACAGCCTTGTGAGGTTTTTGTGTACTCCTTCTACTGACCTCCCTTCCTCTCTTCTACATTTTCTTTGTTACCGGAGTCCTGTCTCGAAAATGTATATTTAATAGAGGCTTTTACCATTAATTATACAGAAACACTAAGCTCTCCATTTGCCAAACAGATGGTATTTTTTACTTAAGGAGAGAAAGGGGACTGTTCCATAATTCAGATCTAATCCCTTCACCAGAGAACAAATAAATAAATGAATAAATAAATGAAGCAAAAGCCAAAACCACAAACATTTGGTCCACTACTCTTGTAAGCATGTGTACCACAACAGCAAACTCTTGCACAAACACGCACACACACACACACACACACACACACACACACACACACACACACACACACACACACACACACACACACACACCTTTGCAGTCTCCCTCTAAGTGCTGTCATAAAAATACGGGGCAGTTGATGTGTTTCATTTTTTATTTAACCTGCTTTTCAAAGGTATTTCAACGGAACACGTACATGCACAATAGCTCTGTTTTGACCCTTAGATTGAAGTTTTTAAAAGCGGAGATGTTTTTGTCTGAATGTGGGTGCTACTTGAGAAACGGTGTTGTTAACAACTCTTTATTGAAAAATTATAAAACATGAAAAAATATTAAATTGACAAATTGTTCAACCTGGAAAAAATAATCTTAGGACAGTCTGAACTGTTGAATCTTTAATTGTATTTCACTTATGTAAATGAACATTCAATGTCTTATAAGTAAACTCCCATGATCCCTTTTTCATTCATTCATTTTCAACACTGCTTATCTTTGTCAGGATCACACCATAAACTGGTTGCCACACAGAGACAGAAAAGGATTCACGCTCCGAATCAAACTGCTACAAGTGGGAGTGAACCCACGCAGCCTGCTCTTCATTCAGGTGAAAGAACCACTGTTCCATCGGATGGCGCTATGCTAACTTGTTACTTCAATTTCAGATCCAAGGGAAAAAAGTAGAATTCCTATCTAAGTGCTAAAATGTCTACAAACCTGTTAGTGCAATACGCAAATAAAGAAACCGACAGAAAAAATGCTTATATACAGAGTTATTGGGAATGTTTTAATAAATGTAATGAGTACTTACAAGAGGTGGAAACAAAATATTCAATAAGAATTAGTAATTGCATCAAAGAAATGGTCAATAACATGGTGAGAGTTCAGGAATCGCATTGATGACGTCATGGCTGTTTACAGGCGCATCTTCACCGCCCAAAAAAACAATGTTCACAACTCCCAATAACGATGTTTCTTATGTGCAAAAAAACTGCAGAAGATCCTCCATACGGACTACTATGATGTTTTTGCTTGGTGGTGCTTTTGTGCACGTTTTACACGTTTCTTTAAGCATTTTTGAAGGGGCACCCCTACTTCGCGGAAATGCACTTATTGCGGGGTGTCCCGGTCCCCGTTAACCGCGATAAGCGAGGGAACACTGTATATGTTAAGGATTTCAGGGTTGGGGGATCCCAGTGCAGACAAGCAAGGAGACGAGTGGAATGCAAAAATTATTTATTTATTAAACAAGAAGGGGGTTCCATGTGGGGGATGCAACGATCGAGGTGAGTGGCTGGTTGCTGATTCAGGGGCGGAAACGGAGGATAACCGGCGAGATAGCCTAGCCGACAGTTCCTGGAAAGCAAGCGGGAGATGTTGAGTCAAAAGAGTCACAGCAATACGAGAGAAGCGTGTAACAACTGACGAAATACAAAGTCTGAGTCCGAGTTTATAAAGGTAACTGGTGATCATTGTTCACTGCTGCAGCCGCTGCACCCGTCTGATCTGTGATAAAATTGAAAACATTCCTTCTGCTTCAGAAGAGGTAGATTTAAAGAGGAAGGGGCATAGGCACCAAAGGTAAGGAACCAAACTATTACCATCATAATCTAGTGAGACTTTAATGCACGGAGATCTCGGTGGTAGAGGTTTCATGTCAGGCCTTTGGGTTTCCTGGATCATGGGACCACTCACTTTCCATCCCCTTGGCAAGAAAAAAATCGCACCCCTGGGTCGCCAGATGATAGTTATTCACACCTCCTGCAAGCACACAGAGTAAAATATTCACGCTCATGTACAATCTGTGGAAAAAGGTTATGGTTGGCAGTGGTATCCCAGCATTTTAGAAAGGTATCCCATTAAAAGTGTATGAGTGTATCTGTCTAGGAAAGAACACACACATTTCTTCCCCAGAGTGGAGAAATGTATGCATGAGTAAGACAAATGTTGAGTGGAAGCTGAAATTGTTGTATCCTTCTTTGATGACACCCTGAACCGGTGGCCAGCCAATCACAGTGCTCAAGGAGACAGACAGCCATTCATGCTCACAATGATACCTAGGGGCAATTTAGAGTGCTCAACCAGGCTACCAGGCTGAAAGGAAACCAGAAAACCTGAAGGAATCCCACCTAAGCCCCGGGAAAACATCAAAACTCCACTCAATGAAGACTAACCTGGGATCGAAACCTCAACCTTACTGTGAGAATGAAAATGTATGCATATGGTTGTTTGTCTCCTTCTGCCCTGCAATTGGCTGGCCACCAATTTAGGGTGTCCCCTGCCTCTGGCCCAAAGTCAGCTGGGATAGGCTACAGCACCCCCTGCGATCCTAGTGAGGATAAAGCGGTTCAGAAAATGAGATCATAATGTCATGGCTCTCTTGAGTTTCCAATTATTTCTACAACTAAGATTTTTCTCTGATGGAGTGATTGGAACAAATACTTCTTTGTAACAAAAAATATTCATGAAGTTTGGTTCTTTTATGACTTTATTATGGGTTAACAGAAATAATGATCAAATCTGTTGGGTAAAAAATATACATACAGCAACACGAATTAGCAATTTTGATGACTTAGAAGGTTGTGTCAGTGAAATGAGCTTCACATCATGACCTCTTAACTTCTTGTGAGTGATTATGAGTGACTGCAGCTGGTGACTTCTCTGGGGCCATTTAACTAGGGCTCATTGGATGCAGACGCCCACAAAGGCTACAATGGAAAGTCAAAGGAGCTAAGCATAGATCTGAAAAAGCGAATCCTTGACTTGAACAAGCCAGGAAAGTCACTTGGAGCCATTTCAAAGCAGCTGCAGGTTCCAAGAGCAACAGTGCAAACAATTGTTTGTAAGTATATGGTGCATAGCACTGTTTTTATCACTGGCACGATCAGGAAGAAAATGCAAGCTATCACCTGCTGCTGAGAGAAAATTGGTCAAACAGACATCAAAAGTGGTAATTTGTTCCAATCACTATCAGAGAAAAATCAGTTATAGAAATAACTGGAAACCATGAGCCATGGAGCCATGACGTCATAATCTGTGTATGTAAACTTTTGATAACAACTGTATACCAGTGGCAGTCCGTGATATTCGTAGCGAAGCCTTCAGCTGATGGAATAAATCCAACCGTCAAAAACTATTTTATGGCTATAAAACCTCTACTGTTGATAAATAGGCTGCACTGGACAATGAACCAAAGGTTTCCTGTAGAAATTCCGATTTCAACAGTTTTATTCATTCATTCAGCTGCGACACATAAAAGCATAATCAATAAAACCCTCATAAAATTGAAATATTATTTAGGAAAATAGCCATATTTTACCTGTACACAATATCCATCCTCCTTTCTTTCCTCCTTTTCTAATGCCATTGAAGCTAATGCTGAAAGTCGAGCCTGTCCTGTCGTATTTCTGGCATACGTTTTTATTCGATTTAGTGCTGAAAATGTTCGTTCCCGGTTGTGACAGGCTTGCTTGCTTATGAGTTGTCGGACCTTTTTTTAATGATGTCCAGCTTTTCTTGAAAAGTTTGCCTTGAAAATGGCTTTAACAGTGCAAAGATATCAATTTCTTCTCCTCCTTCAGCCATTGCGGGTTGACAAAACCGCTATTGAATCAAGGCAACAATAAATTTGCTTGTGCAGCTCAATTCAGATACAGTTTGGCAGCTCTGGCTAGTCCACTCTATCACTAACCAATCATAGTTGGTGGAATCAATAATGTATCCCTATGCCTGCAAGAAGGCAATGACCTATCCCTACGCCTGCGAGAAGGCAATGACGTATCCCTACGCCTGGGAAAAAGCGATGACTTTTCCCTACGCCTGCGAGAAGGCCTATATGGAGACGCTGAAACCATTATAAAAGAGTTCCCTATAGTTTATGGAATTGCTCGCTGAGCAATAATCTTATTAAGTCAGAAAGCGTATCTTACCCGTCTCCCCAACGTTCAAACTGAGACCACCCTCTTACAGTGCAAAAAGTAGCTCCACATAGTGCTTCTTCTTTACACTGCAGGTTGAGCATCACCGTTGGTCCAGTCCGTTTCCTGTTGAGAAGTGCAGTCTCCTTCTGCTGATCCAATTTCAATGCGATTTCTTAAAGATTTCCCTTTTTATGCAGTCAGACAGATTAGCCTTATCACCCAGTTGCAATCGTGCAGTGAATAATGGCGTTTTGTAGGGTCTACTAAATAAGATTTCCTGTTGTCCTGTTGAACTCGTTATGTAGGCGGTGATTTAATAATGAGATATGGAACCTTCTGTCCATCCAGCCAATAATTTTGTTAACACAATTTGGGTGCCATTATCACTGTGAATCAATGGTTCTTTGGAATTTCAAAGTGTGCACTGATATGTCGAGCATAGGTTAAGTCGAGCATAGGTTAAGCATGCTCTGCAACCAACTTAACCCAATAAGTTGTGTAGTGGCACCGTACCCAGCCACCATCCCCCCTGTTGAGACATAGCACTTCCCATGACTCAGGCTAGGTAAGCTGAGGTACCAATTTGTTTTGTTTTTTCCTCAGTGCTCCCAAATTTTCTATTCCAGAGCAGATTATTTGTTTCTCCACAATACGTTTCAAATGTGGAGTACTGCTACAGCATTCTTGTCAAAAATGTAATTTGGCAAATTATTTTTCTTTCTTTTTGTTTTTGTACTAATCTGCCGCAGCCATCCCCGAAAGGCTTATTGGCGATTTCAGAAATCAATTACAAATTTCCATATTCTTTTCGACCTTGATATTTTATTGATAGATTACATCTTGGTGGCCAGCAAATCAAAAACATAAAAGCCAAACCACCATCCAAGCTCACACTCTTAATCAGGGGAATTTAGTGTTCAACCAGTCTAGCATCAATAATTTTGTTTTGTGGGAGTAAACTGGAGTACCCGGAGAAAACCCACAAATTCTCGAGGACACCAGAAATACTCTGGATCCACCCCGCTTTCATTAGTAGATCTTAGAACCGTAAGGTTGATGCGCTAATCACCAGTCTTTTAATTTGGGTCATTTACCCATATATCAGAGGCCCGTAAATTTTCATCGCAGGTGGAAACCACCATCTCCAGTGGAGCTTCTTTGTAGTTCACCCCCTTTTGCTGCTATCAGTAATAATCAATCCAGAAGGAACTAGGTAATTAATATATTATATTCACGTGGCATACATCTACCAATAGAAATTTGTTTTGGATGTTCAATTGCCGCCGTTCATCGCCCTAGTCAGTCAGGATTCGTCAATCACCTCATACGATGTTCACTTAAGATAAGAGCTATTTTCTGTAGTTGATCAATTGGGATCACCTACAATAAAAACCTACAATAAATAAATTAGAGAAACCAACCTTCTACCAGGCATTTCCTAATTACAAATTTCAATGTTTAATAACGGACGCACAAATTTTCACCAATATGCCATAATATTGTAAATTTTCCCATCCCCTGTTCTTTAACCAGCCAATCTCCTATGTTAAAGTATTTTGAACAATTCAACCATTCAAAACAGTATTGATATTCTTTTATCCTCCAAAAGATAATTTTCTTTATATTAAGAGCCCTTCAAAATCCACAAATTGCTCAAAAATGGCTATTTTGTGCTATTACCAAATCCAAGGCTTTTACCAAATCAATCTTTTTTTAAACAGATTTTCTATCACATTAAAATATATTTCTGTTTAAAACCCGAAAAATGAATGCGAAAGTACTAATTGCATAACCCTGTATTTCTTGCATACCATGTTTTGCTCTTATTGTGAAATGTTTAACGGACACGCGCTCTTAGCCGCTAACTGTGACCTTCACACTCTGTGAAAGCAGCATTTTTTGTTTACAAATTCCTCCCCAGCGAGGTACCATGCTTGAAATCTCGCCTCTTTTTCTGTGCACAACGCAGAGAAGACTATTATTAATCCATAATAAGCTAAATTAATTCCTCTTCCGATATCCAACTATATAACAATATTTTGCCAAGACCCCACAATCTAAATATGATGCAAATATATGCTTCAGCACCTTTAAGGCCAATTATTGTAATGTTTTCACGGAAAGGGTCCCAAAAATGTTTGTGGCTTGAGCGGTTCGCACATATTGAATGACTACATATAATCAAGCTTCTGTTCCTAACACCGTCAAATCGGTCACCCCGCGGCACGCATGTTTCTCCGCATTCCAATCTAATCAGCAGCCGCAGCAAACAGAGCGCTTTCCCTCCGCAGTTGGCGCACTATTTGGCAAGTCTAGGATATGATAAAAAACATTTAATTGGCCGTTTTGTATTTTTTTTCCTTCAAAGCCAGGTTAAGCAATAAGCCATTTCATTCCGGTAAATTGACAGTCCATTTAGGTACTATCAACACAGTACGTGTAACACCTGGAATGGCCATTTTATTTGCTGTTTTAAAAATTCCAGTATGACACAATTTTTTTTTATCATATCCCGTTCACAAACAATGTGATTTGGATCAAGTGTCAGTTTTTCCGCTAAGTTTAGCTCAACATCCTTATATTCAAAGTCCCCACTCAAATCATTTTGAGCAGGCATGCCGGCTAGTCATGCCAATTAGGCCTTGCTTTTAGAGACCCGCTTGTCCGGGCAATCCCAAATTTTCCACAACCCAGCAGGCAGCACCCCCTGAAAACCCGATTTCTGTTCAATTTATTCATCTCTCTATCCAATCTAACATCCTTGCGCTCTCTTCACCTATCTCGGTAAATATTTTCCCCGTCAGCCGAGGAGGCCCCGTTATTTTCTTTACAAAACAGCACGTTCCAGCCGCCTCGCTCTTAAATATATATTTTCTACAAATAACATGTTTTGCCTTTCCCTGCCTCGCTCTTATCAACATGCTCATTCCCACTTAAATCCACTTTCTTTGCATTTCCATTGCACCTTATTTTGCCATCAAAAACAATAATTAGTATCTGTTGAACAAGCCGTCTCGTTTTTATCTCCATTCACATATCAGATATAGATTACCTCAATCCTTAGTGCATATTATATCCTGCAAGTTTATTCTTTTATGCATTTAAGCGAGTATGTGAAGCTGGGTCGCAACCTCTCATCTGCTCCAACGCTCAGCACTGGCTCGCCCCGAGGCTTTGTACTGGGTCCACTACTCTACTCGCTCGACATATGCAACTGCAAACCCACGCACCATGAGAACATCATTGTGAAATTTGTGGACAATGCAACAGTAATAGGGGTGATCACAGAGGAAAATGAGAGGGCTTACAGAGATGAGGTCCGTACACTCAGTGAGTAGTGCACTCTCAACAACTTGGCACTGAACGTCTCCAATACCAGAAAACTCATCCTGGACTTCCGACGGAACAAGGCTTCTCCATCGCCCCTGTATATTAACAGCCAATGTGTTGACCAAGAGAGACTTTAAAATTCCTAGGAGTCCACATCTCTACTGATCGCACTTGGGCGGAAAATTTCACAGCACTCATCAAGAAGGCGCAGCAGAGGCTACATTTCCTGAGAGTACTCATTAAGGAGCAATTGAAAACCAACCTGCTGGTTACCTTCTGCAGGTCTGCCATCGAGAGCTTGCTGACCGACACTGTATCAGTGTGGCACTCAAACTGCACAGAAGCCGACAGGAAAAGACTGTGGAGTGTGATCAACTCAGCCCAAAAGATCATCAACCGCCCTCTACGCACCCTTTCCAGCATCTACGAATTCTGGTGCCTTATAAGGGCAGAGAGCATTATAAAAGACCGTACGTATCCTGGCTTCCACCACTTCAACGAGCTGCCCTCTGGAAGGCGCTACAGAGCTAACACAGACTCAAGGACAATTTCTTCCCAAGAGCTGTCACCCGGGTCCGTAGAGAGGTTCAGAGCGAAAGTACACTACATGTGCTAGAGATGTTGTGTGAGGGTCTTGGGTACAAAACAGGAGGTCGGTGATCAGGCAAGGAAACCAAGGAGATAGCGTGAGAATGTATTTAACAGTAAACTGATTAATACGATCCAGCGTGGTCATGCTCTAGTCGGCTTTAAACACTTCTTGCTGACTGATGAACCGCGCCTCGCACTGGTTGAGCCATCAGGTCAGGCGCTGGACTTGTGATTGGATGGAAGGCGCAACCACCCACCAGTCTGGTCCTGGGCCTGGCGTATAAAAATAAGACTCACCAAATTCCCCTATAGCCGCCTTGTGGTGTAGAGGTTCACTCGCCATACTTTAGTGCGGGCAGGCGCATTGGCATTCCCGCTGGTGGCGGTATGATTGCGAGTGCGTCTAGTCATTTGTTTCTCTGTGTGCCCTATGACTTGCTGGCGACCAGTCTAGGGTGTAGTCTGCCTTTCGTCTGAAGAGAGTTGGGTTAGGCTCCAGCGGCCCTCACAACCCTTTCGAGGATGGGCGGTATGGAAGATGAAAAGACTCCCCTTACTTGAGTTTTGCTGATATAGCTGAAAAGCATGCTGATAGCACTGCTGATGAAAATGGATCTTCAGGGAAACCGGGAGTCAAATGTTTGTTGGGAGTTTGGCATAAAGATGCCCTACCTGTGCTTTCACAAAGTCTGTTTGATGTCATTCCCACTTACCACATGTTGAGTCATGTGGGTCAAAATCAAACATGGTTGAATATAAAAACTTAATGGTGGGTGCCAGGAGGGAAAATGTAATACTTAAATTGGTAACAAAATGTTATCATTGGTCTCCCTTTAATTCTGCACCTGGCACATAGACGCAACAGGGGTAGTTCCCTCGCCTAGTCAACAAATCATGATCGATAAAGTGGAGGGAAATGCTACCTGTTAGTCATGGTTGATGAATTCTCATAGTGGCCAGAGGCCATCCCCACAGCAAGGGAAGATCCGTGGTAATAAAATCACTCGTAAATACCTGGATTCCCAACCATGGTATTCCTGTTTTCGTTTGATCTGATAATGGAACACACTTTAAAAACTGTGATTTGGCTAACGTGGAGTAGTCAATGGGATTGACGCATCATTTTGGCCCTGTCTAACATCCTGAGTCACAATTTGGTTTAATGCATGAAGTCTATACTTAAACAAAAATTGCCTAAATGCTGTGCACAGACAAAGAAATTAGGTAATAGCTCTTCCAATTGTTTTGATGACTATTCGTGCTTCAATTAATTTCACACAAAATGATATTCATTTGAAATTTATGGAAGACTTCTATTTCTTGGTCTGATTGGAGAAACATCTTTCAACACACATGCTTCCCTTTCTCCACAAAGTTATTATGATAAATTGAAAGTTGTTCTCTCCAGTGTCACAGTTTTTTTTTCTGGAGGGGACCCTCCTGAGAAGGTGCACCTGAGAGTGATCAAATGCAACTGGTCTGAACCCTGCTGGATCGGTAAATTTGAGGGAACTGCATTTACAACACATGCGTACCAACTCGAAGGGAAAGATACCATTTGGTACCACAATTCAGCACGTCGACCGGCAATCGAGACTAGCGAGATTGGGAAGCCTTGTGATTAATGTTGACCCAAAGAATGTTGTTTCTCTTTGTGTCATCCTTTTTGTGACACTTGCATTTATTATGTTCTGCTTTTGTGTTAACTGTGTGTTTCGCAGAGTTACAGGGGGAGAGTGGAACGTCATACTTTACCCTCCTGATGAAAGTGCACAAGCAATGGCTGCTACAACTAACACAACACCCATGGCAGAGGATGGTTCTTAAAGTTACATGCAACCAATCGATATACCAAAAGATCCAAAAGAGCAGTTATTGACATACAAATCCCTGATGTAATTGAATACAAATCTGTTTCCAACAGCATGTGATAAAAAACACAATACATAGTTATTGACATATGATTTTGTAAAATCGGTAACTACTTTCCAGTTTGATCTGTGTAGGGGAAAACACAATCCAGGAATAAGATATTCTGGAAACGGTAGGCATTGTGTAAAACTACCCCTTTATCTCTGTATCTCGAAATGTTCAATGGATAGTTATTTCAATAAAATTACCTGCTTTGAATTTTGTCACAAATGGTCTGAACTTTTCAAGTACACAAGAGAACTGCCGACCAAATTACAGAAAGAGACAACTTTATCCACAACTACTGAATCGGATATCATTGGCTAGAGGACAAATAGATCAAGGTTAAGGTATCAATCCAATTTTATTGACCATTACCCGGATGAAGAAATTTGAATTATTTTATCAAGGAGATAGCAACATACCCTCCATTTATTTTTTATTAAGAGTAGAAGCTCCTGTTTACAATCCTAGTATGTTGATGAAAATGAATTTGGTTGAAAGAAAACCTTAACTCGGGCGGCCCGGCGGCTTGAGTGGTAGCACATCGGCTTCACACCACTGGGGTCCTTGCTTCAAATCCAGATTGATGCACCTGTGTGGAGTTTGCATGTTCTACCCGAGCCTGTGTGGGTTTTCTCCGGGTACTCTGGTTTCCTCCCACATTCCAAAGGCATGCTTGTGTTGCACCCTGCATTTTCTTATTGCTTTAAACACAGGGAGAAATAATCATACAGCGGTCAGTTGTTGTTGTCTTCAATCCAACTTTTACTGTAATTATTCACACAAAAAAACACAATATACAACAACACCCATATAAATATATATATATATATATATATATATATATATATATATATATATATATATATATATATATATATATATATATATATATATATATATATATATATATATATATATATATATATATATATATATATATATATATATATATATATATATATATATATATATATTTTTTTTTTTTATATATATTTTTATACAGATAAAATGATTGTTGGTGAGTAAAATATGGCTATATTCCTAAATATTTCAATTGTATGAGGTTATTGTTGATGCTTTTTAAAAAAATGTGCTGTAGTTGTAGCTTTTATAGCCGTAAAATAGTTTTTGAGGGTTGGATTGATTCAAATATAGCACGGAAGGCATCAGATTGAAATTCACGGCCCGCCACTGAGATAACGTGAGAAGCTTCGTCATCCGGGAGGGGCTTGGAGTGGAGCCTGTGCTCGTCCGGACCGAGAGGAGCCAGATGTGTTGGCTCGTGCATCTGATCAGGATGCCCCCTGGATGCCTCCTTCGGGAGGAGGCCAAGGTTCCGAACTCAGACATGCTGGGGGGACCATGTCTCCCGGATGGCCTGGGAACGCCTTGGGATACTACTCCCTGGATGGCTGGATGAAGTGGCTAGGGAGAGGGAATTCTGGGCCTCCTTACTGAAGCTGCTGGCCCCGTGACCCGACTTTGGATAAAGCGGGAGAAAATGAGAAGAATTTTAAATTACATTACATATATGGAACAAGAAAATATGAATGCAAACACATAAATGACATTATCGGATACAATAGGATCAAATCAGTGTCAGTGGAGTCTGTCAACTGTTTCCTGCATGGATTATTCAAGTCCACCAGGTGTAATTATTCAGCAACATAGTTTCAACGCAGTGTGTCACTGAATAAACGATATGTGATGCCTCATCTACCCGTCACTAGTCCTACGGACCTCCGTCGCCAACAATGGCGGTGTTCCCTTACTGTTGGTATCTTTAAGGCGCGGGGCATCATGGGATACGTTCAAGTATATGTATTCATTTCGCCACCCTGAGCTCAACGTCGGACCTAAATTTTATGTTGCACAAAAACGATGCAAAGATGGCGGCTGCCTTGTTCCAGATGACTTGTTCGTACAGGGGATTGTTAGCAACAAGGGTGACTGGTACAAGGACACTGATACCAGGACTGGTACCGGTTCAATTTCGGGCTTTCTCCGTGCGGAAAGAACCGACGTTGGAGGACAACCCTTACTACTTTAAGTACCAGGAAAAGATACAGAAAATGTGCAGGTCAGTTGCCTGGTTTCTCTCTTTTACACGTAAAGGATAGAGAAAAAACGCAACTGCGGTCAAGCCAGCAGACGTTCGTGTTTTCGTGTTCAAATGAGCTGTACCTCAAAATAGCTCGCCCACGTAATACAAGCATGACGGCAAATCCTTTCAAAATAGACGAGTGGGGAAGCAGTTGACTTCCGAGTCCCGAACACCGTAATAACCGGAAAAATAGCGGATATAAACGCCCCAAAATACTCAACAGTCAAAGAAACATCAGAGTAAAATTCGAGCATTGTCAACATTTAAAATCGTGTGTAGCCTGATGTGTTCAGTGGTTAGCGTGTCGGCCTCACAGTGGGAAGCCTGGGTTCAAATCCAGGTCGGTGCACCTGTTTAAAGTTTGGATATCCTCCAGGTACTCTGGTTTTCTCCCACATTCCATAAACATGCATGGTAGGCTGATTGCCCCTAGGTATGATTGTGAGCATGAATGGTTGTTTGTCTCCTTGTTCCTTGTCCCGCGGCCCTGGCCCGAAGTCAGCAGGAATAGGCTCCAGCAACCCCCAGCGACCGTAATGAGGATGAAGCAGTTCAGAAAATGATACCTTAAATCGCACGATTCAGAAACACTTCTATTCTCGAATTCAATATCATGTGAATCCCCCTGAATGGCAGTCCTGTTTCATTACCGTATTTGCTCGGATATAAGCTGCACCCTAAAAGTTGCCTTTAAATTTTTGAATTTTACAATTTTTTTGCATATAACCGCCCCCTGATTCTCAATTTCACCTCCATATTTGTGGTTTTAATAGGAATACAAATGTTACTTTGAATGGAAAATCTGAAGAAAAATCATTACATGTGGTATTTCTGAGATAATGTATGAATCAAAAGCACATTATTAAGTTAATATGCCTGTCTTTGCAAATGCAAAATATCAAATTCAATTTGAAAAGAGAAATACAGATGATCCCCTACTTGAGAACATTCAAGTTACGAATAACGGTACATACAAACATGTCTGCGCATTGCGTATATGTTGAAAAATGTTCATAAGTTAGATTTTGTATTGCGCTGATTTTTCCGAGTAGTGTTTCTTTCCGCCGCTAATACAGACGCCTGGCGCTGTAAGAGTACACCCGGCATGTACCTCCTCTGCCCAGTTCGTTGCAGTGCGGAAGTTGTGTAAGTGCTTGAACATATCTCCAGTGCGCAAATAACTTATTTCATTTTTATCATTAAATATCTTGTGCATCCATTATTCAATATGGTTGGCGAAAAGCGAAAGGCTTCTAGTGAGGGAGGTGCAATGAAGAGGCAAGCCATTTCATTTGAAACTAAAGTGGCAATAATAAAGAAGCTTAATGTGCGTGAGAAAGTGGTGAGCGTTGCACAGGCATACAACTTGGATTGTTCGACCGTCAGTACCATTTATAAACAGAAAGATCTTATAATGGAACACGTGAAAGGTGTAGTGCCGATCCAATCAACGATCATTGGCAAAATAAGAGGGAAACCATAGAAGAGATGGAAAAACGTACCATTTGGCTCGGATCAGCAGCAGTGGCATAGTGAATCTCTCGCTCATGTATGTATGCAGTACTGTATGTATTCTCTCCATTTTATTTAAAAGAAAATCAGTACAAGCCATACAAATGCACTTACATTCACCTTCAATATACTTAGATTGGCCTTAAACATAAATTATAATATAAAATATAGCACTGAATCAACTTACGAACAAATTCACCTTATGAACAATCGCTCGGAACGTAAATCGCTCGTATGTAGGGTAGCGTCTGTAAGTCTATCTTGATGTGGTCCTGATGCTTTCTAACTACAGAAATCAAGAGAATCTTTTTAGAAATTTAAGATGTAGCAACCATATTGCTTTTAATGTCAAAATATCGAAATTCTTTCGATGGATTATTATACTCCAATAGTTGTCAATTTCGAACAGGAAATGAAACGGAAAAAAATCAAGGCCACTTGCGTCTGGTGGAAAAATGTAGAGGACAGCGCCCCGACCTCCCTAAGATGGCTGTGCCCCGACCTCCCTAAGATGGCTGTGCCCCGACCTCCCTAAGATGGCTGTGCCCCGACCTCCCTAAGATGGCTGCGCCCCGACCTCGCTAAGATGGCTGCGCCCCGACCTCGCTAAGATGGCCGCGCCCCGAACGAGCAGTGAAGGGAACGTTTTGCGTTTTATGCAAGATACGTTTTTTTGCCCAAATTTCATTCATCGACGTCAAAATACATTTTGTTTAGCGGTTTATCTGTTAATCTTTTTTCTATTCTGAAATAAATGACCATAATGGGATTCGCTTGCGTTGTGACGTCACGGCGCACACGTGGGCACCATTTTTAAGTGACGTCATGTCGCGTCATCGTGTCACGGCACCGTCAAATTGTAGTCTTTCTTTCAAGTCTTGTTTTTATGCGCATATACTACAGCTTTCCTAGATGGCACCGTTCCGAGGAAGCCAGTGGCAATAGCTCTGTCCACTAATTTGTTTTTCGTGTTTTACAGCCTTTCTATCTTTTTGTATTACATTTTAATATTTTTTAAAACATCTTATGGAAGACTACCTGTGTGTGTGGTTCCAGTTTTATCCAATTCTACAACGTCTTTTTCTTGAGTCTATCCGTTTTTTGCTACTGTAACCAAGATGACGCCACTCAAGTGGCAGCCTGTAGCGGTAGCTCCGTCCGCTCTTCCTCGTTTTGTGTTTTTGCTGCTTTTCTGACTTAATGATTTCATTTAATGATTGTTAATGTTCCCATATACTTTGCTTTGTGCTTTTGCTTGTTTTGCGGCATTTGTGACTGTATTGTCTAACTTGGAACAATGTGTAACAATGCCTTTCCTGTATCTGCATTCTCGCCCTCTTGCTTTTGTGACGATGAAATCTCCCGAATACGGGATAAATAAAGTTATCCAATCCAAGCCATACCCTCGGCCTTTGCGACTGTAGTGTCTAACTTGTAACAATGTTTAACGATGCCTTTCCTGGATCTGCATTCTTGCCCTCTTGTTACTGTGACAACGAAATCTCATGAATACGGGATAAATCAGAAATTCAGTCATTTTCTTTTGTCCCACAAAAGCGGCTTATGCGAGTAAATACGGTAATACATATTTTTGCCTATATTTTCAGTTCCAGACCTCAAGATTTCAAGGCCTGGATGGAGAAAAGCCACGAGTCCAAGACTGAAATACTTGGTTCTTCTAAGCAGGCAGGTATTTGCGAGGGTTGTGGAACAGCAGGTTGATTCAAATAAAATAATTAAAACATTCAAATAATCACAATTTTAGAAACCACGGCATTGAAAATGAAAAAAAATGAGAAACAAGCTCAACGTATATTTGTGAACAAACGAACAATTTTGTTGGCAATTTGAGTCACTACCCAATTCAGTAATCCCTCGAATGTTATCAAAATGTAAACCAGGCATGGCCGCGATAATCGAAAAACCGGGAAATACAAGTACATTTGTACGATTATCAAGAAGTCAAATTGAAATATTACAGTTGTAAGCTTATGGAAAGACATGCGTCAAGCTATTTCTGTACTTGCAGTGGAGCTACTAAGTATTTAGCCAACCACCAATTGTTTTCTACTTGAAAAGATTAGACAGGCTCTGAAAATCACATTTTAATTATTTAAAGAATTAATTTGCAAATCATGGTGGAAAATAAGTATTTGGTAAATACCAAAAGTTCCTCTCAATACTTTATGTACCCTTTGATGGCAATAATGGAGGCCAAACGTTTTCTGTAACTGTTCAAGTTTTTCACACTGACTTTCAACTTCCCACACTGATTTTCTACGGGATTGATATCTGGAGACTGGTTAGGCCAATCCAGGACCTTGAAATGCTTCTTACGAAGCCACTCCTTTGTTGTCCTGGCTGTGTTTGGGATCACTGTCATGCTGAAAGAGCCAGCCACATCTCATCTTCAATGTCCTTGCTGATTGAAGATGTTCACTCAAAACTCGCAATACATGGCCCCAATTATATTTCCTTTACAAAGATCAGTCTTCCTGGTCCTTTTGCAGAAAAACGGCCCCAAAGCATGATGTTTCCACCCCCGTGCTTCACAGGGGTTATGGCGTTTTGGATGCAATTCGATATTCTTTCACCTCCAAACACGAGAACTGGTGTTTCTAACAAAAATATTCATTTTGTTTTCATCTGACCATACACATTCTCTCAGTCCTCTTCTGGATCATCCAAATGCTCTCTAGTGAACCACAGACAGGCGTGGATGTGTATTTTTATTAGATTTATATTTGATTCCCTGGCAGCGCAATGTGTTACTGATAGTAGCCTTTGTTACTGTGGTCCCAGCTCTCTGTACGTCACTCACTAGTTAGACCGCTTTAACAGCCAGAAATCTTGCTTGAAATTTGGAAATAAATTCTATAAAAATGAAACAATGGGATTTTCTGTTTTTTTTTTCACATTCTGTCTCATGGTTGAGCTTTACCCGTGTTGACAATTACATGACTCTAATCTTTTTGAGATGGAGAATTTGCACAATTGGTGGTTCACTAAATACTTATTTGCTCCACTGTATATTCATATTTCCATCCTTCCCTCCTTCATTGCTTTCCTCCTTCATTGCTTCCCTCCCTCCCTGCTTTCCTTCCATTCTACCTTCCATCCTTCCATCGCTTTCCCCTCACTAGGGTCACGGAGAGTGCTGGAGCCTATCCCAGCTGACTTCGGGCCAGAGGCGGGGGATGCACCCTGTATTAGTGGCTAGCTAATCGCAGGGCACGAGAAGATGGAAAACCATTCTCTCTCATACTCATACCAAGGGGAAATTTTGTTTGTCCAATCAGCCTACCATGCATGTATTTGGAATGTGGTATGAAACTGGAGTCACCCGGAGCCCGGTATAACATGCAAACTCCACACAGGTGGACTTCGTTAATAGGTGGCGAATTAGAACAAATCAAACTTTATTTCCAATCAAATATCCTGTTTTAGGTGTTTTTGTCAGAGGGTTGGAACAAATTAATTTGTTTTTAGTTCATTTCTATGGGAAATGTTCATTTGAGTTGCGAAAAAAGCGACTTACGAGCTCAGTACTGGAACAAATTAAGATCGTATCTCGAGGTACCACTGTACATGAAATGTTTCAACAAAAAAATTAAAAAATACTTGATATTTATTTTTATTGCTTCTGTGAAATGTAGCTGGTTTGTAAAAGGTATACATACTATTTTATTAAGTTGATTAAGCGCCCTGAAATTAAATTAGAGCAGTCTTTTGTAATACTGACTAATATAGTGTAAATTGTCCAACGATTCAATATTTTATCGTCCTCATTCACATCTCTAATGGGCTGTAGTTCTATTTTGTGTTGTCTTTACAGTTAAAGAAGCAAAATAATTTGGCAGCTGAAAATAAAACATCAATGGCTATCACTAGAAATAAGGTGGCTTTTTGCTTCTCTTTTTTTCTTTTTTTCTTTTTCTTTCTTGATGAGGTTGAGCATTATGTTCTTTAGACACTGGGCTCCATTCTTAACCTGAAGCGGATACAGGACAAGACATGTGAAGAGATTGCAGAGGTGAGAATCTCGCGTTAACAAGATGATTTTATTTGGCTTATTTGTTGTACACCATTAACGACAATTACATGATAAGGTGTCATTACTTCTGGGTTAAAAATTGTAAGGTAAATAATATAAACTTGTTTGTATCATTTGCGGTAGTTGCTGCCTTTTATTCACTGTACTATTTTTGTCTCTTAGATCTGGACAAAATATTATGCTACCAAGGATACAATCAGCGCTGTCATTCCAGTGAGTGTAAGCCCTGAGAACATTCACATGAATCTTAATATCTTATGCTGTTTTTTTTTTACTTTATATCAGTGGTCATGTACATTCAGTTTACCTCTTTTTGTATATTGCTTTGGAAAAACAATTCAAAATGGACATATGTTTATATCATTTTGTTCTGAAACCCTTAACACCAAGTAAACATGTTTTATGTATGAACAACATTAGATTACATGGGTAACTTTATTCATCCCGTATTCACACATGGCCTTCATTACGTCTTCTCAGTTTTTAGTGCAAAGCAACCCTTGTCCCAAATCTGCTTAATTGCAGGATTTTAAATATAAAAATTAAATATTTCAGAATGTATAGCACTCAATAGAAGGTCCAAAAAAACTGCAAGTCTTAACATTAGTTTACGCCTTCCATACCAAACTCTACAGGGCCAAAAGACAAACATAACTTTTCCAAGTGAGGTAGAATGACAGGTTTTATTGTGCATTACTGTACACTTTTTGAATAAGTGTGCAAAAAAATAATATTAAACTTGAGCTGGGAAACAGTGCCCTTGTGCGCTGGTCAACATGTCCTGCTTTCAGCAGTATATTGTATTTTACATGGCGTCAGGAGTGGACACGTAGCCGCCTATTGTTTAGTTCCATTAAAAAAAGTGTAAAGATGGTTTCAGATGGATTTTGAACCCATACAATAGTACAACCTAATATTGCGATATATTGCAGAATCCATTTTTAATAGGTTTGTTAATAACCTTAAAAATTCATCAGGTGTTTTTGTTTTCTAGAGACATACATACGAGATTATTGCTACCCGAGCGGAGTCATGTCCCATGGTAAGATCACGGCTTTTCTCAATTGAATGTTTTAATGACACTTCAAATGTATGCATTAGGCTTGAACAATGTCTCCTTTCAAACGTAACATAGCGATGTGCACATGCGCGATACTCCCATCTCAGGACGTGCAATGTTCTTATTATTTAAATGTCATTGGTCGCAAGGCGTGTCTTTTCTTTTAATGAGCAATTCATTCTTTCACTTTGGTGAAAACTTCTCAGCTGGCCCCTCTAAAGTTGCCCCTATCCATACCCGTATAAATATACACTCATATAAACATGTATGTATGCATGTATGCATGTGTGTGCGCGTATGTGCATATACATGCATGCGTGCACATGCACTCAAAACTGAAAAAACAGGGAAACTGGTGTTTTTCTTTTTCTCATCGCCCTTTTTGGTTGTGTTTTAGTCCTTTTGTTTTCATGTTCTGTGTTAACCGCCCTATGACTAAACATGCTGTCTGTTCCTTACCATCTTCGTCTACTGACTGTTGGTTAATTATATTATCATTTTATCGCCCAAATCTAGTGAAGAGAAAGTAAATGGCAGGGTACGTTCACCTACTGTCCGTGATTAACCTCGCATTTTCCTGTCTTTTTTCCACAGTTCCTGTATGCTTTGCCACAAAATGAGGGTTATAATTTTTTTGTGGGTCAGTGGTCCGGCAACATGCTCAATTTCACCTCACTCATCAATGTTCAGGTAGATAAGACAACAGTAATAATGGAATATGTTTGATTGTGAATTACATTTTAAGTGAAAAGGAGCTGAACGCCAAGTAATTCATAAAACGTTAATGAAAAGGATCTAAAGTTCAATTTAATGTTGTTTTGAGTCCTTAATGTTATGTTTGTTAGATGTTAGTTCATGTGTCTGTGTGCTCTCTCTCTTTTCTAATGTTAGCTTCCTGACCCTTGTGCACCTGTGCTTCAACACAAATAGATTTAGAATGTTTATAATGTGTTCCTTAACATTTTTCCTACGAAATTTGATTAATTTCAAAGGGTTTACAGTTAAATCTTTTTACAATGCCGCCTCGTTACTTGGCTACCCTCGCTATTATTCCACTTCTGCTTGGTCCCGACAAAATTTAATACAATATAAATTGACTATGCCACTTTTTTTATCATAGGCGCCATTCAAAGCGTCTGCTTCTTGCAGTAGCTCCCTAAACCCCCACTCGTATTCTGTATTTTTACAGCTTATTTATCCTTTATTTTTATGTTTTATTGTATCTTAAGACATTATTGTTCCCTCGCTTATCGCGGTTAATGGGGACCGGTACCACCCGCGACAAGTGTATTTCGGCGAAGTAGGGATTCTCCTTCAAAAATGCTTAGTTTGAATTGAATTCCAAAAAAAATATATATTTTTTTATTTATTTATTTATAAATACAGTACACCATATAGAATACGGGTAGAGAGAGTGAAATTCATGTTATAACATAAAAAAACTTGTAAAATATGTTGTTTCATTGTAATATTTGTATTTGTATTTTTTTCCAAAAAAATCTACGAAGCTCCGAGTCCGCGATAGCTTAACCGCGAAGTAGCGGGGGAACACTGTACTTGTTACTTTCCTTTATGTATTATATTCCGTACTTTAATGTTTTCAAACTTTAGGGAGAAAGAGGGAAAATGGTCCAGAAGGAGCTGAAGGGAGAGATGAGGTAGGGAAGGACCATCTACAGGAGGAAGTTAGAACCAACTCCAGAGAGGCAACACCAAAGAGGTCTGGAGGAGCTTGAGGACCATTTCGGGCCATGGAGGCAACAGTGAGAGAGGTCCGGAGTCCGGAGACAGGGGGTGGGCCAATGAACTGAATCAGTTCTTTAACAGATTCCGTCCTGCCCCCGATACCCTGACCCCCAGACCAGAAGCAACTCTCCACCTTTGTTTTCATCTTCCTCCTCCCGCTCTTCCACCGGTCTCTGCATTAATGTCGATCAGGTGATAAAACAACTAAAGAAGATCGAGGCAAGGAAGGCTAATGGTCCAGACGGCCTCAGCTCCAGACTACTGAGAGAGTGTGCGGATCAGCTTGGCAAAGTGATTCTGCATATTTTAAACCTCAGCCTAGGTCTGCTGAAGGTCCCCACCTTGTGGAAAACTTCCTGTGTGGTCCCAGTTCCAAAGACTGCGAGCCCCAGGGAGCCAAACCACTTCAGGCCGGTAGCATTAACCGCTCACCTGATCAAGACATTGGAGACAATCATCTTCAATCACCTCAGCCCCCTGATGAATCCAGAGCTAGACCCTCTGCAATTCGAAGCACGGTGAGAATTGTTTTTTGACCTCTCCAGTGCGTTCAACACCATTCAGCAGGTCCTGCTGAGAGGGAAACTGGACTAAGCTGGAGTAAGGAACCACCCTGCTGCATGGATCATCGACCTCCTCACTGACAGACCACAATATTTGAGACTCCAGGACTACGCCTGGTGTGGTAGCTTGCAGCACGGGGGCCCCACTAGGCACAGTGCTCTCCCCACCCCTCCCTTCCCTCTACACATCAGACTTCAAACATATTACAGACACTTGCCTCCTCCAGACGTTCTCTGACGACACCGCTATTGTTGGACAAGTGACTGACGGTTACGACCTGGAGTACAAGGGAGTCATCACTGCCTTTGTTGACTGGTGTAGGCAAAACCACCTCTACATCAACACCAGTAATACAAAGGAAATGGTCAACGAATTTCAGAGGAATCCTTAACAGACCACTCGGGTGAACATTCAGGATACAGGCATTGAAATTGTGGAGAATTTTAAGTACCTGGGTGTTCACCTCAACAAAAAAAAATTAGACTGGTCCACAAAAATAGATGCCCTGTATAAATGGGGCCAGAGCCGCCTCTACCTACTGTGGAGTCTACGGTCCTTTGGAGTGTGCAGGACACTGCTAAGGACTTTTTAACGACACTGGTGGTATCTACAGTGTTTTGTGCAGTTGTCTGTTGGGGTTGCGGGAGCACGGAGAGGGACAGGAACAGGCTGAATAAGCTGGTCAGGAGGGCCAGGTCTGTTCTGGCTGTCCTTTGGTCTCTGTGGAGGAAGTGGGAGCGGAGGACGCTGACCAGGATGATGTCCATCGCATTTTTTCTTTTTACAATAAAAACGTTTTTAAAAACACTCGTTGCTATACCACTCGCTACTTTTGCTGACAGGTGGCATAGTAAAATAGTTTGACTGTAATTGGTATTTTTGTGAGGACCGTGGAACAAATTAGAGAATTTACATATAAAGTACTGCCCTACTTAGTTCTGGAACCAATTAATTTCATAAGTAGAGGTACGACTGTAATTAAAAAAAAAGCTTAATCATCTACGAACTTTAAGTAGGCAAGGGAGATGAATTTTTGTCTGCTGTTGTTTTTTTGTGGCTTTTTGTGACAGACTCAAGGTGAGAATGCCCCAGGTCAACTGATTCTTTTCCACTATCCAGACTTGAAGGAGTCCAAGGGCATTGTGCTTATGACAGCAGAGTTGGACTCCAAGTTCTTAGTAAGTGCTGTACATGAATGTTAATGTTCACTTTATTTGTTAAAGCTGAAAGCAGAGTTGATGCATGAATCGTTGTTTTTACATGTGCCTTAAACGCATCGCGTGGCAGATTGGGTTTCCCAGTTCTCCCTGAAACACTGTTTTTCTAGTTTTAAGGTAGGAAGGCTTATCCACATCATTTACAACGTTTCTAGGTGCTACCCGGAACACTTTTTTTCTGTCGGGACGCGAGTTATAAAAACATCCACACATCTATAAATCACACTATTCTATAATCCGTACAAAGTACAATATGTGGATGGATTTTTGTGTGTACCTGGAAAACACTGGAGTGCCTCTGCTAAGTCATTTCTGTTTGAAGTTAATTGCATGAACTATGCAACAGCATTGCTATTGTGGGTTTTTATTTCCGTCATATTTTCACTCTAGTGTACAATGTTTTACCAAAAATAACAACCAAGCATTGTTTAAATAGGAAAATTCATCAGCTCTTCTTTTGAAATCCGTCAGTTTTCCTTACTTTTTACTAAAATGCATACATCCTGCTTCTGTATGCTTCTACATTCCCTTTTTTGCTTTTAAAAAAATAAATATGTTTGCACAGTCATTTCACCATCTCATCCCATTTTCTGAACCGCTTTTATCCTTGTCGCCGGCGGTGCTGGAGCCTCCGCACAGGTGGACCTGGATTGGAACCCAGGATCTCGGAACTGTGAGGCTGATGCGCTAACCACCCGTGCTACCGTGCTGCCCACTTGTCACCAATTATGCCAAAAAAAGAGGTGTTCTCATTTCGAATTAAGTTGGGAAAAAACAATTGCAGCACACCAAGATGTCACCACAATATTCTGCATTCCAATGTAGTGGCGAGGCATCGACCTTGGCAGCCACATATAATCCTTATAAAGTGTGATTTAAGGATGTGTGTGTATGTTAATCTCAATCTTTTATTTGTTAAACACCCATTTTTCAAAAAATATTTTTTTAATAGCTCAACAATTGTCTTTTGGTTATTCGGTCCCACCTGCTTTTACATAATATAGCTGGTGGGAGAACTGTGTTAATATTGGGTTCCACTGTCCGGCTAAGAGAGAGAGAGAGAGAGAGAGAGAGACATGGGAAGTGAACGCTCTTCCCTTCCGGAGATGCATGTGTGTTGTTGCAAGTGAGTGCTATGTATGCAGCACATGAATAAAAAAAGTTTCCTTTTTTGGATTAAGACACCTCGCCTAAGAGAACAATGAGAACACTATAATGTCAACTCTCTACGATGCGGGGTTTGGACAAATGGAGTGTGGGAATGTTAACATAAAACAATCAACCATCCATAAATCACGCTTTATCTATTCCTGCTCCCCTAAACACTTTTTTTCCTATCGTTACGGAAAAACTCGGCGAGACACGATATAGCTGGATGCGCTGACCCAAGATGCCTATCCACGTCATTTACTAAGCGCATTTTGGTGTGAATTCCCGTCACGAGTTTCCAGGTGCACACACACACACACATGCATCCATCCGTACAACATGCTTTATCAGGTTTAGCAGAGCTACCAAATACTAAAAATCATCCGTAGTTTACTATTCCATTTTATAGCAAATTACAAAATGTTTTTTTCTGTAAAAACTACAAAAAATAAATAAATAAAGCAATGTCTGACGCGATCAGTGTTTTGAATCGTTATGTTTGTTTTTAATAACTTTTTCAGTTTTCCTGTTGATTATGGCACAAATCGAGACTACATCCACGTGAATAAAGGATGTGGCATCCGTTTAGGTCCCGTCTGTTTAAATGAGGTGGATGTAATTTTGATAGATACTTGAAGCAGCATTGACATACGGTAGCCATGTCTTCCAAGCAAAGATGAGGGACCTGTGATACTGATATTTTGCGATCGAAAAAAAAATACAATGAACCGCAGCCTGCAAAAGTTCAAGACGGAATAGTGTTATATATCCGTGTTTGGCGCCATCAACCGAAGGTGAATTAGAGAATAGATAAAGCGTTAATTTATGGATAGGTGGGTTTATTACTTCTGTCAAAACAGGAAAATAAAGTATTCCATGGAGCACCTAAAAACTCGCTGGCGGACCAATGAGCCACGCGGAGCGTTTAAGGCTCATTTTAAAAAGATTCATACATCAACTCTGCTTTCAGCTTTGACAAAAGTAGAATTTACACACTTGGAGAAGGTGAACAAATTCAATTAACCATCTATGAATGTCTATTGGGATCCGACAACTGTTTCTGGCCACCATTAAACATTTCAACTCTCTACGTTGCACGGGTTAGATTAACGTAGATTCATAACACAACAACACACTCACTCAAACACCCATAAATTATGCTTTATAAGGATTAATAGATAGATTAGAACTTTATTTAATACCGTATTCGAGAAATTTCTTTGGTTGCAGTAGCATGACAGTAGCAATCACAGACACAGAAGACATTGTAGACCTAGGTAAAAAAATGGAGCCACACAAAATAAGTCCACAAGGTGGGGACCTTCTATAAACTGAAATTGAGCTTAAATATGCAAAATTACTCTGTCAAGATCTGCACAGTTCCTCAGTAGTCTGGAGATGATCAACTCCCTTGCCTAAATCCTCCTAAGCTTTCCGATCGCCTGATCAGCAGCAGTGGTAGGGGGCTTCAAAGCACACAAACACACGACTCTCCCGTTGCAGCCAGGCGATCTCTGACCGGCGAGAGATCTCATGGTCACTTTTCTATTGTCCACTGCTCATAGCTGATCCCGCGTGCATGACAGCGGAGGCACGCCTGAGCGGTTCCAAAGAAGTCATGGACAAGCGGGGTCGAGTTGAAAGGTCGCAAAAAGCACCAAGTACCACGCAAAGTAAATGGAAAAACATTAAGAAATATTAAAATCCAATTAACAAAGATAGAAAAGCAGCAAAAATACTAAACGAGCAGGAGCGAACGGATCTACTGCTACCGGCTGCCACTTGAGCGCCGCCATCTTGGTTGCAGAAGCAAGAACAGATCGACACAAGTAAAATCTTTTTTAGTTACTAGTTATTTGTTATTCTGTTAATAGAGGGGAATAAGAATAAATTAAAACATTTTTCCAATCCAATATCCTACTTTTGGTGTTTTTTTCAGAAGGTTGGAACAAATTATTTGTTTGCGATACGAGTAAATCGACATACGTGCTCAGTCCCGGAACGCATTAAGCTCGTATCCCAGGTACCACTGTATTGTGATGCAGTACCAAAAAAAGTCTAAATATTTCTAAAAAAGATTTCTGGAAAAAAAGGACCAAATTAGACTGTATTTGGAGAATCACAGAATAGCGGATAATATTTTTTTTAAAAAGTAGCTTGTTTTGTACATGTAAGTGTAATTCTTGTAATAAAGTAATGCTTTCCCCTCCTTTCAGACTGTCCAGCAAGCTCAGTGTTTGGGAAATCAAGTACAACTGTTCTATGGGACAAAAAGGGAAGAAACCTTCCGGTTGGTGGAAACATTTAATCACCACCCAGCAGAGTTTAAACACACGTTAGTGATTACAGAGCTGGAACAGAGTGGCATAGGAAATGCACTTACCACTACATCATTGTAATTGAAAACCTGAGATGAGCCACAGCCTGATGAGAGAAAAATCTACATTTGTGTTCAGAACAAATCGTGTTCAATTAAATGATCTTAAAAGAATACTGGAGACCCTTGGATTCAAACAAATAAACTAAAGGAACACGAGCAACTTCACTAATCCAGAATCAGGGATCTCTGTATTCTGAGGTATTGTATTTATTACAGTTGGAACTGGACAATAAAACAATAATTATCTTTGAAAAAAAAGGTTGAAAAAATAAATCAAAACTTTTGATATTAACTGAAAATAGTCTGCTTGCCTATGGTATTGATGTCTTCAGTCGAGTAGTTAATTTCTTTCATATTGCACAGCAACTTTTGGTTTCAAGGCAAAATTATAAAAATAAAGACGCTTGTCAACATTTCAATTTTATTCATTACATTTCAGTGTAAAGAGGAACTTGTCTTATCTTTATTGTGAAATTGAACAATAAAGCATTTTAAAGATTTAATTTTATATTTTTCAAAAGTAAAATTAAGATAATCTCATCTTGTTTTCTGAACCGAGGTCATTGGGGTGCCGGACCCGATCCCAGCCATCTCCAGGCCAGAGGCGGGGGGGACACAAGGAGACGGACAGCCAAGCACACTCACACCCATACCTAAGGTTTAGAGAGCAATTTAGAGTGTCCAATCAGCCTACCATATTTTTGGAATGTGGGAGGAAACTGGAGTACCCGGAGGAAACTGACGCAGTTCTGGGGAGAACATGCAAACTCCACACAAGTGGGACATGACCTAGATTTGAACCCAGGACCTCAGAGTTGTGACGCAGACGCGCCTACCACTCACCCCACCTGCACGCAGAATTAAATAATGAATAAACCAATTTATTTACAGAACTTAGAAGTTTCAATTTTGAAACTCAACAGATGAGATAATGATCAATATTGACACTTTTTATTGTGATAAGTTTCAGTCCTATAAATACATTAGTAATGTAGTTGTGATTAAAGGTGTACAAAACCAATTTTCCAATATTTCTCACTGTTACATTTATAAATTAGGTCAAATGACAATGCACAGAGGTTGAACCTTATTGTTTTTATTTTTAATTAGTCATAATTGTAATTCAAGGCTGTGTGTGAGTGGTTAGCGCATTGGCTTCACACCTCTGGGGTCCTGGGTTCGTATCCTGGTCAGTCCAGCTCTGTTTGCATGTTCTCCCGGGCCTGCATGGGTGTTCTCCAAGTACTCGAGTGTCCTCCCACATTCGAAAAACATACATGGTAGGCTAATTGGACATTCTAAATTGCCCTAGGTATGAGTGAGTGTGAATGGTTGTCCGTCTCCTCATCCGCTGCGATCGGTTGGCCACTGATTCAAGGTGTCCTGCTCTTCTAGCCTGAAGTCAGCTGGGATTGGCTCCAGCACCCTCTGGGACCATAGTGAGGATACAGCGGTTCAGAAAATGAAATGAATTAATGAAAATTGTAATTCAAATTGCTCTGTTGATGAAAAGATCTTAACTTTTATACAAAAGCGTATCAACCTGAGTGGCCCATGCCCACTAATATTGGGAACGGTAACCACTGAGGAAAGGCAACATGAGCATATCATTTCTTGATTGTAAATTAGCTGCAGCAAATTCAGTTGTATCCTTACTTTCAAACATTTACCTACAAAATCTTCAGGTTACAAAAAGCCAGGTTGGGGAAATGTCTGCATATGAAACACATTCCAAGTTACATTATGATTAATCTTAAAAATTCAAACATCCTCTTTTTCTTAGTGTCCTATATTTTTATTCCTGAAATTGGCTTGATATAATTGCTCTCATGGCCTTGCATTGGCTAAAGGGGTGCTGTGTCTCAACGAAAACCTGAGATTGGCGCACTCTAGGCAGATGCTACAGACGGTCTGTGCGTGGTAGCTGTACCAACAGATTATGCTTGCAACCGTTCAACCAAAAGCCTTTATCTGGGCACTTTCCATCTTTTTTCCATGAAATAGCGAAGCCTTTCTAGTGCTGAGTTCTTGATTTCTGTGATTTCGATCATTGTTAGTTAGTTTTACCACTTTCTTAAGGTGTATCATATTCAAAATATACATTCCTGCCAGAATGTTGGATGGCTTCATGCTTGCTGATCAAAGTGATTGCTTCTTTCTGATCATTTGAGTTGTGTAGCCTGGTCACAGTCATGTGTGACTATGGTATATGGCTCTGGTGTTTCCAGTATAAACAAATATTCTTGTGTATTGGCAGTCGTAATAGCTGTTAAGAATAAAACGCTTAATAAAAAGTTTTACAAGCTTTTTCTGACCCTTGTCCAAATATCCTGTTCCGATAGTTCAAAGAGAAGTGTCATATCTTGAAATCTTTCCACCAACAAATGTTTAAGTTAACGCCCACTGGGAAGATTTAAATATTGTAGTAAGATAACAAGAGAGTGCCATTTTCCCAAATAAACTCATCAGAATTCAGACCGCTTGCATCGACTTCAATAGATAACGGCGAAGAAAAATCAGCAGCCCTGAAGACTGGGGTTCTGCACGGTAGAGCCTTGTATTTCTCGAATGCAGATTGGCACTCAATCGACCATACGAATGGCCCAGAGGGACTTATCAGGTCAGCAGCAACAGATGAGAAATTTCGTCAGAAACCCCTGTAGTAACCAGTCATGCCTAAAAATCTCCATAGCTCTCGCCTCTTGGTAGAAGGTGGAAAAGCCCGGATAGCAGCCCCTTTTCCATCTAAGGGGTGAACGTCGCCACTGCCCACCGCCTTACCCAAATACGTAACCTTGGCTTTTACGAATTCACATTTTGCCAAGTTCAGAGTGAGATAGGCATCAGCCAAGCGTTGGTAGACAGTTCGCAGCAAAGCCATATGTTCAGGCCAGGTGGATGAGTAAACCACCACATCGTCCAAATAAGCTATACAGTTTGGAACACCTGCGAATACCAGACTGACTAACCTCTGGAAAGTAGCTGGAGCGTTAGGCATGCCAAAAGCCATTACCGAATATTGCATGAATGCATGTGGGGTCACAAAAGCACTTATTTTGGATGCTCTAGAAATAAGACCAACTTGCCAATACCTTTTAAGCATGTCAATTGATACATATTTGGCAGATCCTATGGTATCAATACAGTCCTCTACTCTTGGAAGAGGACACGAGTCTGGAGCAGTTACTTTGTTCACCCGTCTATAGTCGGTACAAAATCAAACAGTAGAATCTGGCTTTGGCACTAGTAAACGTGAAGAGAGCTCCACACACTGGAACTAGGGTGAGCTAGATCGTTGTCTACCAGATAGGCAACCTCTTCCTCCATTAGTTTTTTCTTTTCAAAATTAACTCTGTACGGATGCTGTTTAATGGACGTGCCCCGCCTACATCAATATCATGTTCCAAAACGGTAGTGCGGGTGAGAACATCGCCAAATAAAGTTGGGAATTCTGAAATCAACTGAACCACGTCAGACTCCTGCTGTTTGTCTAGATGTTGCATTAAAGTGGGCGGGTTTTGTAACATGGATGGATAGATAACTTTATTCATCCCTTATTTGGAAAATGTCATTGTGGCAGTAGCAAGAGGGTGATTAGACAGAACAGCAAAGCAAATGCACATAGTACAAAGAGAATCAAAGTAAATGGAATCATTAAGAATCACCAAATCAAATAACTAAATAAATCAATTATTTATTTATTAATAATTAAATAATAATTAATGATGTCAGAATTGCACAGCTCGGGCGATTGTGTTTGAGTCTCACTCACCGTCAAACCATCCTCGTCGCCCTGCATCTCTCTGCGACAGGCGTACTGGCGCTGAAACAGGGACAGATATGGGTGACAGCGCACTGCGCACAACCTGATACCACTCTCCTAAACCCGCCATGCTGTCATGCTGCCATGACGGATCCCCCACTTTGTGACAACTCCCCCTGGTGGTGAGATGTAACAGGGCGTGGCCGGTCTACATAGCCGACTGACATCTGGCCGACAGCCAACTCACCGAAAGACTATCTAGCCAAACGTAGAATTAGCCTAACAACTATTTGGCCGACCGACTATCTAGCTAATGAACATTTAGCCGACGCGCTCGCCCCGCCCTCGGTCGTGTGTGTACAAGTTTTTCAACCTCAGCCCGTGGGCCAAATACGGCCCGTTACTGATAACATTCATTTAGAATAGCAAGTTACAGATAACATTCATTAAAATAACAAGTTACAGATGACAACGTTCATTTAGAATAGCAAGTTACAGATAACAACATTCATTTAGAATAACAAGTTACAGATAACAACATTCATTTAGAATAACAAGTTACAGATAACAACATTCATTTAGAATAACAAGTTACAGATAACAACATTCATTTAGAATAACAAGTTACAGATAACAACATTCATTTAGAATAACAAGTTACAGGTAACAACATTCATTTAGAATAACAAGTTACAGGTAACAACATTCTTTTAGAATAACAAGTTACAGGTAACAACATTCATTTAGAATATCAAGTTACAGATAATAGAAATATTAAAATGTCATTGTAACAGACTGTAAAACGTGAAAAACATAAGAGTGTGCAGAGCTACTGCCACCGGCTCCCTCTTGAACGGCGCCATCTTGGAGACAGTCATTCAGCGTGCACCTTGTGTGCCTGAACCGCACACGCTACAAAAAAAAATGGACCCCTTCCGTGAAGACATTACATCAATTAGCCCTTGGGGTTGCTCAAGCAAACTTGTGTGTGCAAAAATGTTTTTTGCTATGGGGGAAAATTGTGCTTGTGTGTGAGAGGAGAAATGCTGCTTTTGCAGCGGGTCTAATGCTCTTACTTTCGCATTTATAAGATTTTAAGCAAAAATATCTTTCAAGGCCAATCTGTTTGGTAAAATATTGGTTTGTTTGGCCTCGAAATTGGCAATAGAGCAAGATAGACAATTTGGACTAATTTGTTAATTTTGAAGGGCTCTTAATTAAAAAAAACTAGATTTTGGAGAATAAAAGAATATTCGTAGTGTTTTTGAATTATTGGGTTTTCCATAACACTTTAACATTCGAGATGATCTAATTAGAGAAAAGGGGATGAAAACATTTACAATATTATGACATTGGTGACAATTTGTGGGTCCTTTATTAAACACTGGAATTTGTTATCATGAAATGCCTAGTAGAAGGTTATTTTCTCTAATTCACTTATTGTAGGTTTTCATTGTGGTAACAGTGAGCTACAGAAAAAAAAGGCTCTTATCTTAAGTAAACATCGTCTCCTTGGTGAGGGTGAGACGGCAATCGGACGATTCGCCGACAGACGTTTGAAGGGGCGTTTGGCCGAACGGAGTTAGCCGAATGGATAGTTAGCCGACCGGATAGCCAGCTGACTGGACGTTGCGCCGAAACGGGATTCGCGCGCTCGCTCTGCGCCCCGTTGTAAACCACTTGGCAAGACATAGTTCAAATGAATTGGTCAAGAGCCAGTACTTTGTACTTTGTAATAACACATCATCAATAAGCTTCTCTTCTAAAACTTATTTCATTCTTTGAGTTGTAGCTTTCAAGAACCTGTGTAAAGATAATCATTTTACTTGCTTTTTAATATTAAACACTATCAATAAGTTGCCATTCAAAAAAATTTTTCATTCTTTGAGTTTTAGCTTTCAAAAGCCAGTACAACGATAATCATTTTACTTGCTTTTAATATTAAACACTATCAATAAGCAGCCATTCTAATAATTATTTCATTCTTTGAGTTTTAGCTTTCAAGAGCCAGTACAAAGATATACATTTTACATGCTTTGTAATATTAAACATATCAATAAGCTGCCATTCTAAAAATTATTTCATTCTTTGAGTTTTAGCTTTTGTGATGCAGTACTGCTCCCCGCTGGACTTTTTCTGGATTTCTTCTGTTCTGAATGCTCTTGTTATTCCTAAATGAATGTTATCTCTAACGGGTCGTATATGGCCTGCGGGCCGAGGTTGAAAAATGTGTACACACACGCCCGGGGGCGGGTCGAGCGCATCGGTGCAATGTCCGGTCGGCTGGCTATGCGGTCCGCTAAGTATTCTTTCGGCCAAACGCCCCCTCGGCGAACTGCCCTTATGCCAAACGTCCGTTGGCGAAACGTCTTCAGGCGAATCACCCGATTACCAATGGAAACTTGACTATCTAAAGTGACACGTTCAGCAGAAAAGTCATTTGAAGGAGAATGACAAGGACAGATGTGTAAAATAAGGTAAAATTTAAGTCGGATTTGTGCATATTCTGATGGCATTTATGAAGATTTTTTTTATTCGGAGATATTTTTTCATAAAAACAAAAGATTAGAGGGAACATTGCTCGTAGGTCAAATTTGAATCGTATCTCAGGGCAAGAATTTGCTCGGAATTTTCCTTGAATGTCCAATTTTTCGTATGTTGGGACACTCATATGGCAAGGTATTACTGTAAAGAGAATCAAGTGCTTTTGATTTAAAATTTGAGTGCTTTTGAGAGAATAAATAGATTGAAGCACTTTTGAACAGATAAGAAATTACTATTGAAGATGAAATAAGTGCTTTTGCTAAACTAATGTTTTAGTACTTTTGTTTTAAGTATCGAGTACTATTGATAATAAAAGAGGATCATGTGCTTTTGATAAATTTGGGTTCGAGTACTTTTCTTTGAATTTTACCAGGTACTTTTGAGCGAATAGATTTGAGCCCCTTTGAAAGGATAAGACTTGCGTCTGTGGCGACGTTGTGTTGTGGAAGCGAGGAGTGGAGCCAGAAGCAGGGAAGCATTTGATTGCTCGTGCAAAATTTAATAACTTAGACAGGGGTCTATCAGATGCCCCAGGTATTTTACTTTCTCCCGCATGAATTCACATTTGGCTCTTTTCACTCTCACCCCGTAGCTTTCCAGACAGCTCAGTACCTCCTCCAGATTCCGCATGTGCTCAGCTCTTGTTTTCCATGTGACCAATTTGTCATCCAAGAAACGGGTCACGCGCTCCAAACCTTGGAGGATCTGGTATATCACATTCTGAAATATAGAAGGTGGACACTCCGAATGGAAGTCTACGATACACATAAAGTCCTTTGTGAGTATTTATCGTTAAATACTTTTCTGAGTCTTTTTCCAACTCCAGCTGTTGGTAAGCGTGTGACAAGTCCAATTTGCTGAAGAGTGTGCCCCAACTAGGGTGGCAAAAAGGTCTCCAACATTTGGTAGTGGATATGTCTCTTCTTCCACACTCTGATTCACTGTGATCTTTTAGTCCCCTCAGATACAAATTGACTTGTCTGCTCTGGGCACTACCACTATGGGCGCAACCCACTGACTATGTTCTTTCCTTGAGATAATGCCCGCTTTTTCTAGGCAATTCAACTCATTCTCCACTGCATTCTTTAGTGCATAAGGTACTGGCCTGGCTTTCCTGAAGATCGGTTTGGTATTTGGTTTTACTGTAATGTTGGCCTTAAAATCACGAATCGTGCCTAGCCCCTCAGAAAACACTGCTTTGTGTCTCCACAACACTGCCTCTACATCTGAATTGTCACATCCCCTCGTTGGTCTAACTGCGAAGATGCTTGCCCAGTCTAGTTTTAACTTTTTTTGCCAGTTATGGCCACGGAAGGCTGGTCTGCCACCTCTTACCTCTTAAGATTACCAGTGGTAGATCACCACTCTGATTCCCATATTCTACCTTCACAAGGAAAAGGTCGCCAGCTGCACTTTACTTACTTTTAATGGTTGATGTGAGAGATGCCTCCTATATATTCTTTCAGGAACAAGTGTTACAGCAGCTCCTGTGTCGAGCTGCATTTCTAGAGTTCCTTCTTATTTTAACTGTACTGTCATTTCCTTCTTCCAATTTCCAACTGTATTTGCGGGATACACGCCATTCAAGGGATATGACCCAACAAATTCATAATCAACATTTCCTGTTGTCTCACTTATATCTTCAGTTACATACCGTGTGTGTCCTTGCCTATATTTTGTCCTGCTTAAACCTTACAGGACATGGTCTGAAGCTGGGGCGATAAATGAGACATGGCGTGTCGGCGATCTAAAACAAACTGCACCCCTGATACCACGTTCTGACCTATGATGGTGGTGTGGTGGAGATAAATTATACGACTCCTGCCGAAACGCGGCAGGACTAGGTGCCTTGGTCTCACTGCTCTTACTGGTGTCTATTTTTCCATCTACAGTGGAGAACAATTGGCTGCTCAGAAATCTGGTGTGGTGAAGGGTGCCCCCCGACATCGTCGAGCGGCATGGAGGGAAGGAGATTCAACATACATTGATGCGATTGGCATCCCCCGGGGCGTCCCAGATGAGTATAAGCTGGCTAATCAGATCGCAGCAGGATGGGAGTCCCAAAAACAAAAATGTGGATGGGATAAATTACCTGCATTACAATACCCAAAAACCTGGAAATTATACTGAACAGGGATTTGTGGCCATAAAGGAACAACTGGCAGCTACCAGTCTGATGGCGTTCCAGGATCGCATAGCGGTGGAGATGCTCCTTACGGAGCAAGGAGGCGTGTGCAAAATGTTTGGAAAACTGTTGCACCTTCATACCGAACAACACGTCACCCGATGGATCCCTAACCAGGGCCATTAGTGGCCTGCAGACCCTAAAACCGCAATATGAAAAAGCAGTCTGGAGTAAAATTATCCGCTTCACAGACTGGTAAGATAAGACTTTTGGAAAATGTAAGGATTTGGCCATATCTGTTGTTTTCTGTAACCATATTTGCTACCACCTTGACATTGTGTGGGTGTTGTCTTATCCCCTGTTTGCGCTCCTTGCTAAGCCGACTTATAACTACTGCAATTGCCCCTACAAATTCTAAATTACACTAATTATATCTCTGCTAATGAAACGTACCGGGGAAAGCAGTGAAGTCCAGGAGTACGGTAATTCCGAGGACAAATTGGACGAAAATGATCATGTTCTTTCTTTTGCAAACCAGCCATGGGAGTAAGGAGTAGGTGGATAAAATCGCAGTCACCGACATTTCCATTTGTGATTACTAAGAAATGATTAATAACATACTTATTATAAAAACGGGGAAATGTTGGGTTTATCCTGTATTACTATTATACATATATGTGTAGTAATTAATTTCTTTGTTAAATCATTCTTCCCAATTGTTCGGTCAAGTCATAAACAGCCGCCTGGTCCACTCTCATGTGGACTTCTTATCCAAGTATTGTTTATGCTACATCTCACCCAGTATCGGGCTCTGAGGGCTGTTGATTGGGAGGCAGCAAAGACTCGGGATATCTGCCACTTCCATAACACTCGTATATTGTGCATACCTCGTAACGCACTTCGGGCTTCTTTAAGTAATTGTTATATGATTGTTATGTCAAATGAAGGCGTGATTGTTTTAATCCAAATGAGGGTTGGTTTTAGTTTCCTGTTCTGTTATTGTTAAAATACCTTGATTGTTAATATAGTTACAGATGTTGTTTTTGAACCTTGTAATTGTTTTGATTCATGGCCTCAAAGCCGTACGCGAATTACAGTTCAAGAGGATACTTTTGAAGGCAAGGGGCTTTGCTGTTTCTTCCCTTAAGGTCCTTATCTATGATGCAATCTATTTAATTAAATGTCAATAATTGAATAAGATGTCTGCCTGCAGTGATTGATAATTACATCAGAAGGGTAATTATTGATGAACCTATCACTGGGGTCTTGTGCCCTTGGTCCGGTCCCCCAAGGCAAACTGGTCTGAGATGCGGGACCACCTCCTGCATTTGTATTAACGCCTCCCCAGGACATTTTGGTAATCCATCCGACATCTCAGGAAGCGACAGCAGTGCACACTCAACACAGTGTATAGTGGAGACGGGGCACTGCTGACCTCGACTCGCGATGATGTGAATCGGTGAGCCCAATACTTTGAAGACTTCCTCAACTCAACCAACACATCTTCTCATCGGTAATCAGAGCCGGGGGACTCTGGGGTTCAAGTCACTGAGGTGGTTAAAACGCCCCTCGTTGGCAAGACCCCTGTTTGACTGTCTTCCATCGTCCTAGCCTAAACCAACAATATTACACCCCAACATAAGTTAAACACCCTCATTGATTCGGGAGCAAATAAAATATTTTAGCTCTAAAATATTTTATTTGAAGTCTATTTAAAGTTTGCAAACTACACTTTACGGCGTGCATCACTTCCCCTCTTTATAATATTCTTTAACAAATAGAATATTTTAGTGCAAAAATGTTCAATCTATTTAAAGTTTGATTATACAACAAACTACAGACGTGCTGCCGGCTTTACAGCATGCATTACTTCACCTCTTCCTCTTCAGAATATTGTTTAGCCACAATTAGATTCCACAACACTTGTCATTCTTTGCACTGGCGCTGGAAATGTGGTTCTGGACTTTATTACTTGCAGGTCACAATGGGTAATGCAATCTTCCATTAGCCAAAACACTACCGCCTTTGTCCACAGGTGTAACCAAAATCACTGAAAATTGATGGTTATTTAATGTTGCCCCAACATTTCGGCCAGATATCTCAAAAACTATTGCCAATTGACTTAAGACCATTTCTTTTTTGGAGAGCCAAATTTAGTAAAATCTCACAACTTTTATCAAGAAAGAATTTAGCTTGTAAATCAGTCCATCTATAATGTACGATTCGGAAATGATGTATTCTTCCTGTTTAAACAAATTATTCAGAAATTTTGACAGGGGGTTCCCAAAATGTATGGTTTCAGGGTTATGTTGGATTATTAACTGAAATCTCTGGATGTTTGATCTAATCAAAACTCAAAGCCCTATATTTAAATAGTTGAAATAGTTAAAAAATACATATTGAGGTCTGTACACAGGGTACATATGTACATACATCTCCATCTGTGTCACACAACAAAAGCCAGAAGGCAGAGGGAACAGTCCAAAAGTCTAGTGGTCTCTGGTTATACCCTTGTGACCGTCAACAAACGATGCAGATAAACAATCCCACCAATTTTAGCCTTGAATATTGGTTGGGGTGTTAGTTATCTGAAATATTTGGTCAGGTGGTAGAATGTTCTCATTCCGCTCTCTCGACTGTTCCCTCTAAGTCATTTCTTTGTGTAACTGAATTATGACCATCAGTCTAGTTTTAAACCCAGTGGTCTTTAATATTTCCTAAAACCATCATATTATAAAATATAATGGGATGCAGTCTAATTTACAAAATAGCTCAAATATCAAAATAAACAGTGCAACCTACAGAACATATAATTTAGTTCCGTATACAAGTGTAATTATGTAAAAAAACAATGCAAGACAAAACAAAATGTTTGTTAAATTTAAGATTGTTAACATACAATCAAATTAATTATAGTGACATTGGTTCAAACAACCATTAATTTTTTTTCTTGACAGAGGATATTACGTAAATGTTTTAATTTTTCTTCCCAAAAAATATTTACCCTTTTTTTTTTATGCCAATGGATCTTGCACTACACCAGGGGTCGGGAACCATTTTGACAGAGACCCATAAACAATTCATATTTTCAAATATTATTCCTGGAGAGCCATACTAAGAATTTAAAAGTAAAGATACATGAAAATGTGTGCATTTTTTAGTCATTTCCTAACTTTTATTGTAAAAAGAATTCTTTGAATTCTCTTGAGAATTTTTTAACGCTGTTCCTTGTCTATGAGTTTCAATACAAGAGTCTAAAGAAAAAAAATTAAGATTAAAAAGGTGCTAGAGATTGTGTCAGCGCCACAGTGCTGCTCCTATTGGTACGTTTGGGACACAGGTGACACACCAGCGGTTCCCGTATTTTACCTCACAGATTAGTGGAGAGCCATATGCACCCATCAAAAAGAGCCACATAGGTTCCCTACTCCCGCACTAGACGCATCAAATATTTCAAACCATCTTTTGGCAACCAATGGACGCAAATAAAAATATGTTTACTGCTTCCCTTATTGGCCCGAATATAAGATGACCTAGCGTATAAAACGACCCCCTTCTTCAAGACCTAAGTTTAAAAAATACTTTTTGAACACCAAATGAAATGATTATACGCAAAATAAGGACAGTACGTCTGAAACGAATTATATTAATAATATGTTCGAGAGCAAAAAATGTAATTTTGGCTCACTCAAAATAGCCAAAAACTATAGCACAGCTTAATATGTAAACTTAAGTGCAAACACATCTGGTTTTTGAAATGTAAAATAACAGATATAATGTGATAAAACCACAAAATTGCAATAACTGCATCAACTCCACTTTTGCACCTAAGAGGACCTTATCTATACTATTTTTTTTACTTGTGCTTGCACTAAAACTCCATGGGCTGCTAACCACTATAGTCACTTTTTGTACCTGACTGTTTATTTATGTGACCACTAATTTGACTACTCATTTGTGTTGACTAGGTATTATGTTGAGAACTCATTTATTGAATTTTTGTGTGCACAAATTTACATCTTTAAATATAATTATAATTGTATAATGACGAAGGCATTCAAATTAACCATCAGTGTTCAGCTTTAAAGCTATCTGGCACCATCTTGTGTTGTGAGTGGGTATACTGTCTCAACCCAATTTTAAAAGGACCAACACTTTTTCAGTCTTTCAATGCAAAAACCATCTTCTTATATTCGGGCCAAGAAAAGTAATACCAATTGTTTACCCCCTCACAATTGGGGTATTAAAATATTTGATAATTGCATCACAAATTAATGTAATGAAACAAAAAAAACAAAACATTTAAAAAAAGCTAAAAAATGTGTACTTAAAATCTGTTTATATAAATGGTGCACATTTTACATAGTTTTACTTTTTTGTGTCACTGGCCATAAAACAAATTTAAAAAAACAATGGAGTTCACTTTTCCTGCTGGATGAAATTCACTGGGTGCTTTGCATGAGGAACCATGGACATGTTTGGAGGCAGATGCACGACAGAACCTGTAGAAAGAGGATCAACGTGTGATTTGAGACTGAATGTAGTAGGGTTTACTAGCAGACGTCTTGTAAACAAGTATGTGTTAGGTTCTGTATGTGTCTTTTCCGAGAAAACTTGAGAATGAATAAAGGGATTATGGATATGTTAAAATATGCTTAATGTGATCCTTTCATCACTTCGCGGTGTTAACATTCGTGGCTTCAGTACATCACGTTTTTTTTTAATCTTAAGTATTAAAAAAAGTTCATAATGTCAAAATCCATACTTTAACTCACAAGATGAAGACGGGATAAAAAATGGTGGAAGTCAGAGCTCTGCTTCTTCAGCACAAAATTAGGTGGTACTCAGTGCTAAAGTAGCGATATTGGACCGTAGAAGAATGACGCGCCAAATATAAAGGGCTGAGGTGCCTGACGTCTTGCCATTTTCTGTTTTGTTGCAAGGTAATTTCGGATGATGCACGTTACCCCTGGAGAAAGACTACTTCCTTGCCCAGCTTTGTTTGCATTTTGAGTCGCTGTTGAAAATGCCTCCTAAATATTGACGTTCCTTTGTCTGCTTAAGGCGTAGGACACCATTGCGTTATAAATGTATCTTCACTGTGGCGTTCTTTTGTACAATTCAGCTGTTACGAACCATGTTAATGATAATGGGTTCCGCCATGCAGTTAAAAGAAATACAGAAAGTGAATACTCTTCCCTGCTGGAGATGCACGCGTGTTGTTGCAGGCGAGAGCTATGTATGCTCCGAATAAATAAAAATACATGTTTTCTCTAGTTACTAAAACACCCCGACTCCAAGGAATAAAAAAATGACCCGGCATTATGAGGGATTTACGATGTAAATGGTCCTGAAGCTGGCAAGACAATAGAAGGTCAACACAATAACTATAAACCCCCCCACCCCTAACTGATGAGGACCTCAAAGAATTGATTTCATCGGGGTGTAAAGGGCAGCGGACAACGACGAGAATGAGGGTGAAGGTGGTCTTCTTTTATTTAAGATACCTGCAGAAAATCTTAAATATCTTCTTTTATTTAAGATACCTACAGAAGATCTTAAATATGGTACCTAGTTATACAACTAATTGAATTTGTTAATCATGTTTGACAGTGTAATGTCCTTATAGAGAAGCATATTTGAACAAGAAACAAAATGCCGGTCACCATATTCCTTGTGTGCCGGAAACCTCTCGCAGAAAGAAGCTCCATCTGTTGCGACTACGGAAACCTAAAGATTCCATCAATGATCCAATGCCTCTTGAATCTGATTAAGAGGACTTGGACTACAGCTTCCAATAAATAACTAGATTTTAAAAAGAAATTAAAATCAAGGGGAGAGGAACTATTTTCAATGTGTTCAACAGGTTTTAAAGTTTTATTTTTTTCATTTATAGATACAATTTAGATATTAATACATTCAGTTATAGTCTTTTCAAATGGCTATAACTGAGATATTTAATAAATACACTTCTTGATAATTGCACTAGTGTACTTGTATTTTTGTATAGGCAAGAAAAAAAGAAGTATGGTATCTAGTAATGATAGGGGTGATCCTACTTCGCGTTTTTTTTTATTCACGCGGCCATGTCTGGTCTTCATTATTCGCGATAGTCAAGGGATTACTGTAATATGGAACGGAAGAGATGATTATATTTTGGTGTAGGGGATCAGGGGTCACATAAGTAAAAAGTAGTTATTGCAGATGTCAGCTTTCTCAGCGTGCTCCTCTATTTTTGTCATGATGGTAGAAATCAATTCGATTCAACTGTTAATGTAAGCTAATATTATTTTGTTTAACCATGAGCCGGACTCAGACTCAGAGTTGTCTAAAGGGAACATTTCATTTGGTTTAGGTATTAAGGTGCATGTTATTCCAAAGACCCATGTAAGCCTAACTAAAGAAGGGTCATTAAAAAGGAATTTAAAGACTACTGTACATGGGTTAAAGGGACTGTTACGCCATTTTGGTGATATACTCATCATAGATATGTTCAGCGTTTGTACACTGTTTTTCATTAATTCATTTAGTTATTTTCTGAACTGCTTATCCTCAAGGGAGCTGGAGCCTATCCCAGCTGACTTCGGGCATGAGGTGGGAGACACCCTGAGTTGGTGTCAAGCCAGTCGCAAGGCACGAGGAGACGAATAACCATTCACACAGGAGGACTGACTTACCCCTAATACAGTTCTTAAAAGGTCAAATTCAAGCACAGGAATTTCAAGTCTATTGATTTTTAGTTTTCCAGTACCCTATCAATCACTATCCAAATGTTTTTCTTTGTTTTAAAGATGAGGCAGAAGTAATAAATTGTGCCTTCTGACAAAAAGACAAACCTGTTATAGAACCCTGAATTAAAAGGAAAAGTGACCGGTCCTCTATGAACATTAACAAGTTCGAACCCATGCAAGGCAAGCCAAGACAGATGAGTGAGATTTTGAGACTTCTGCACAAGGAGAGTACGGAGGAGGTAAATCCGACGACTCTGCTTCTTCAAAAACTATTTTAATTAGGGCAAGATTTCGTCACATACAAATTCTCTATGACAAGGGACATACAAATTCCCTATCAACAAAGCACAAGTACAGATATTTCAATATGGCAGGGTTTAAAAGAGTAGCTCCTGAGTGCAGTTTCTTGGAACAGTAATTTGCACAACCAGTGTTGCATAACCAGGACATTTTGTATGGTACCACTGTATTCTTAATGAACTCGCACATGTGCTCTCAAGTGCAGGTACCTTGATTGACAGTTGAGTGTGACAGTCTTATTTCATAGACTTATGTTTATTTTTTCATTTGTTTGTTGAGACTTGTTAAAGACTGTATTTACATTTATTGGAGCAAAGTATTTAATAATTCGAACTCCAACTGGACTGTCCCTTTAAATGCCAAAAATTGTGAGCGTTTGGGGTTATAGAAGATAACATCAATCCATTGTCAAAACCAAATAAATGCTTCAGTTGTAAAAATTAGCCTCACTTAGTATTTAACATACCTGGTTGGTAGCTGCTGCTACCCTGTTGAATACAATTCTGAGGCATTTGGTATGGCCAAGTAGGGGCATACCGGTGTGTTTTATGATGCTCGAACAAATGAGAACCCTGGCTTACACCAATATAGTGGCCTGTTTGGAATTCTGGAATGAGAAAAAGTTATAATATCACTACTACTTTTCAGCAAACTCCCCATAGCATATTTGTTACTTATTATCATATTGGTCAAATTAAGTCATTTAAAACTGACCAATCTCCCACCACGTACAGGATGTGTTCCACTAATGGTATTCACTGGTTCATAATTTTTTTTTATTTTAGCAGACATAAAATTGTATTATAATAGAAACCATGAAATGCCATTGACATTCACCGACAGAATACCTGACTTGACTCTAGTGCCATTTTCCAAAAGCGAACTAGGTTGTGCCAAATGGTCGAGCCATTGTCCTTCATGCCCAGGCCCACCTGTGGCTATTGGTCTTCCAGCTTGCTGAATGAAAATTATACTGGGATCATTCAAGTTTATGGCATTGGGGCTGCCAACAGAGCTCATGGGACTTCCCGATAGCGAACACAGAGAAAATTGGAAGCCGGGCGGTGGGGTTTTATTTGAAACATGGAGAGGTATGTGAGTAGGGCAGGAGGAGGAAAGAATGTGAGATGGGTTCTGAGGTTGCCCCTGTAATGTATGCAACTTTTTCTGGTGGGAGGGAAGAGGCCCTGAAGTAGCAAATGTCTCAAAGTGAAATTGGCCAGGATGGGATGAAGTAAAATTGAAAAGAGAGAGTGAGCCCTGAGAATGAGTAGCCTGTTTCTGGGGATTTGACGAAATTGTATTGTTTTGGAGGGGGTTGGGAGAGCTGGAGGACTGAGGGAAACTTTGAGAGACTGCTGTGGGCTGGGGTGAATATGGTGGAGTCTGGAGACTGTCTGACTATAAAGGTAAGAATAAAAAAAGAATCATATTAGACCTCAAATTACATTATTACACACTCAATAAAGTGAGTGAAATTTGAAATATTTCTCCAATTCATTTTTAATGTTTAACAATAGAAGCGGACGTGGGTTAGGAACTATGAAATTGAATTGATGTTGATGATCAATAGAATTTACTGTACCAGGAAAATTTATGTCTACCATGTGCAGCATCAATTTAACACTGAAGACCCTAACGCTTAACTTATTTTTTCTTTAACATTTGTTCCTACTCACACTCTCTGAGGGGAGCCTGGTTCTTCCAGAGTTGTCTGGCACTATCCGCAAAGCAGTGATGTATTTAGACTTCACCAAAGAGCATATCATGTCAGGAGCTGAGAAGAAATGGAGAAAAAAAAGAAAAAAAAGCATGAAAGCCATTACATTGCATTGTTTTAATTTTACAATAATTTTCCTTTTAAATGTTCAAGGATAGCCATTAATATTAACAAATTCGAGGGCGAATGCGCGAGAGCGACAGTGTGCGAGCAAGAGAACGAGCGAGAGTGCTAGAGAGAGACCGAGTGAGAGTGAGCGAGAGAGCGATAGCGCGAGCGAGAGAGTGCGACTTCGGGCCAGAGGTGGGGGCACAAGCAGACGGACAACCATTCACACTCACACCCACAATTAAGAGTGCCCAATCAGCCTGTCATGCATGTTTTTGGAATATGGGAGGAAACCGGAGTTGTGAAATACCTGTAGATACTAAATTCTCTATTTGGGGGATTTTCCACTTATTGCAAGTGGATTTAAGTGTGTACGTTACATAAAGTCAAGCTTTTTATATCATATTATACATTTGCAACAAATTATACCCTTGGCCTTGCTAATGAAGAATTACTTTGCTCACCCTTACTTATTATTATCATTATTGTTATTTACTTTGCTCACCCTTACTTATTATTATCATTATTGTTATTATTACTTTGCTCACCCTTACTTATTATTATCATTATTGTTATTATTAGTATTACACCTCAGACTGCTGGATACAAGGCTTCCTGACGCTTTGGTCCTCATCTGTTTTGATTAATGTGGACGTGTTTTGTACACATCTATTAGACTCAACGCACATAGCTAAACACACTCAGACGTCTCACTTTTGTTTTCCACCCCTCCCTTTATAGTTGAAACATCCATGTAATCAGGGCCTTCAAATGCAATAACACAACATAAAATATGTGTAGGGTCAGAACGGAGTTGGGAAGCTGGGGAACTTGTATGTCACAGTTGTGTGTCATGTTTTTTGTTTTTTTTTTGTATGTGATTTGTTTTTGTTTCTATCAAACTGGGCAAGGCTCAGGATCCACCTTTCACCCTATTATTATTGTTTTCTCTCTCTTTTGTCTTGCTTGAGTTATGGGAGAAGTATGGAAAATTACTGACGGAATAGCATTATTCTTCTTCTTCACAAATGTATCTGATTGCCATTCATATTGACATTGCAGCAGATAAACGGACACAATGTGCTCAGTTAGACTATTTTTAGGGCTGTGGAGTGTGTCCAAGCTGTGGATTGTTCGGCCTATAATGGAAGGATGTTGTACATTTTTAAGGTGTCTTGATGTTGGTTAGTGGGTCAATCGTCTGATTTGAGTCTGACATGGAAAGACGTCCACACGGGTTTTAGAAAATTTGGTTTGTGGAATTGCATATGTGGGTGCCAGGAAGTAGAAAGCAGTCTTTAAACAATTCTCTGGGCATAACATTGGCAGATCCCTTCCGGAAAAACATTACATCAATTGATTCTAGGCCTTGCTGAAGTAATACATTTGTGCTTGTAGTGTTTATAACATTATTGCGTCCTAGCAAATTGTGTAGTGTTGTTAGATATCGGATATGGGAATTTTAGCTTCCTATGGATTAATGGTCCTCTTTAATGAGTGTAGGTGTTTGCGTGTGTGTGCGGTTCATATCCAGGTCGGTCACCTGTGTGGAGTTTGCATGTTGTCCCTGGGCCTGCGTGGGTTTTCTCTGGGTACTCCAGTTTTCTTCAACATTCCTAAAACATGCATGCTAGGCTGATGGCACACACTAAATTGCACCTTGGTATGAATGTGAGTGTGGCCTGCAATCGTCTGGCCACCAATTCAGCCTAGAATGAGTGCCACGACCTCAGTGAGAATAAAGCGGTTCAGAAAATAAGATGAGAAGAAGCATTTGGGTTTTAATGATATCAAACATGCACACAATAAAGAATAAACATGGTTTATTATTGAGTTGACCTGAATTGAATGTTTGTTGTTACTATAATCATAAGGAGAAAGTGCACAAATATAAACAAACAACTAATTAATTAATAAATAAGTAGTCCAAGTGAGATCAGGAAGTGTTCCATCGGTTTGGTGGCAAGTTGTCGCTCTCACTCTCACGCTCTTGCGCTCTCGCTCTCTCCCCGCCCGCACCCTCGCCCTCTCTCACGCATGCTCTCTCTCACTCTCTCGCCCGCTATCTCTCTTGCACGCGCCCGCTCTCGCACATGCTCGCTTTCTCTCTCGGGACACACTCTTTCTCCATGCGGACTCTCTAGCGTGCTCCATCTCTTGCGCTATCTCTGGCACACGCTCTCGCACACGCTCTCACACACGCTCTCTGACAAACGAGCAATTCGATATACGAGTTAAATTTTGAGCAAATATTTATCTTGAGATACGAGACAAATGTTGATATATGAGCAGACAGCGGACGTGAGAGGCTGCTCATAAGATCATCATGGGCGCTGTCTCTCTCCCTGCAACTCCCTCGAGTAAGGTCTCTCTGGTCGCAACTCCCTCGTGTAATGTCTCTGCGAGCACTGGGCAGAGCATTGCATATTTTCAGTGTTTTTTTCTCCCGTTAGTCAGTGTGAATGGCGTATATACAACTTCTTGTTGACAAGTGGTCGTGCGTTACCCTATTGTGAGGACATTTGTGCATCTTTTTGGGAATATTTTGAAGGGAATTCAAAAGCTAACAACGCTTGATAGGAAGCGGGGAATATAGAGCCAACCCGGGAGAAAAAAGGTATCAAAATGTAAAACTAAATTAGAATTAAGTTTAGATTAATTTTAGATTAAATTTATTTTTGAGTATCTGCATTGTAATCCAAGTATATTTAAATTTGTTTAGGTTATGCTACGAGTGCGTTGCCGTACAAAAATTCCCCCTCTCTCTGCCAGTCTCTCTCTCTCTCCGCTGCAAAGGTATTAAACACATTTTAGTAATATCAAACCAACAGTTATTTGTTACTTGTTTAATAGATGGCAAATCAGAACAAATAAAAATATTTTTCCAATCCAATATTCTGGTTTGGGTGTTTTTTCAGAGCGTTGGAACAAATTCATTTGTTTTTAGTTCATTTGCATGGGAAACGTTCGTTTGAGTTACGAGAAAATTGACATACGAGCTCAGTCCCGGAACGAATTAAGCTTGTATCTCGAGGTACCACTGTACTAATAATTGGTATTGGTCCTAAAAAAAACTTATCGGTGGATCACCAATCATCCATTCACCCAAACAACATTGCAAAGTAAATTATACTTCTACTTATGAAAAGTCCAAGTTACGCAACCACTTGTGGAAGCAATTCATTTTGTAAGTAAAGGTACCACTGTATTCCAACAGATTTGTTGTTTGAAGCGCACAGTGAGTACCTAGGTGTAACAATGCTGAGAGATAGGGGAGATTCTGTAATAGCTCTAATTGGGTTACACGCACGATGTGACTGTCTTTCTCATCGTGCAACCCAGTGATCCAGTGCTTTATTGGCACATGATTGCCAAATTCATGTGAAGGGTTTAAAACTGTAATAATAATTAGTTTCTCTTATGAACCTGTACCAAAAAGCTGGCAGATAGGATCATTTTTTAAGGACCGCTGGATAAGTATCAGCGACAACGGTTAAAATTCTGATTACCTGGTGTCCCGCTACTCCTCTGCTTTGGATGGCGATACTCAGGACAGTCTCTCCTTACATGACCAGTGTCTCCACATTGAAAGCAACGCCTGTCTTTCTTCTGCCACTCCTCCTCTTTGACATCTGCACCATTTTCTATCTTTTTCATTCTGTTGAAAAATGAATCATTACAATTGTTACATATAATAAATAGAACCAGTGAGATAAATGCCCAAAGCCCACATCCTGAATATTGAAATTCATGAAACCAGGCAGTATTTCCCTGCAAAATAGTCCTTTCATTAAAACAGGCAGTGGACATTTGTCCCCCCCCTAATCTTTATTTTCAGTTGAAAAGAAGAGGAGGCAAGGTAATAAACATAAAAAAAGAAAAATGGGGATATGTCATACACAAACATGATGAAATGGATATAAAATCCGGAGATAAAAAGAGCCAAATTTCAATATCTTATTCAAAAACAACAAACAAAACATAACATTGGCTTTTTTTAACCAAAAATGTAGGTGGATTGACTGGATTAAGATTTTGCAGTTTATTAAATTGAGCTCTTTCTAGGGACTCCGCCGTTCTGCTGTGGGACTTCAATGCTGAACAGGCTAATGTCTTCACAAGGGTGGGAAGAATGGAGATCGACAGTCGGATTGCTGCATCTGCAGTGACGCAGACTTTGTATCAATCCAATGTGGTGAAGAACCTGAGCTGGATTTAAGTGGCTGAAATGAGTTTCCTCTGCTGAGTGTCCAGAATCTCCTTGGAGATAAGGTGACAAGCTTGGTCATCCATGAGGGGCTTAAAGTAGAGCTACCGCTCCTCCGCATCGAGAGGACCCAGGTGAGTTGGCTCGGGCATCTGATTAGGATGCCTCTTGGACCCTGTTAAGGTGTTCCGGGCACATCCCACTGGGAGGAGACCACGGGCCCGACCCAGGACATTCTGGGGTGACTACGTCTCCAGGCTGGCCCGGGAATACCTTGGCATCTTCTCGGAAGAACTGGATGAAGTGGCCGAGGAGAGAGGGAAGTCTGGGTTTCCCGGCTGAGGCGGAATAAGATAACCAGACTTGACCAGTTTACTATGCACAAACTTATATTAATTAAAAACGGTAAAAAACTTCAGTTTCGTATAGGTTTGCCACATGTGTAATTCAAAACAATTGAAAAAGGATCCTCCTCTTGGCTGGTTGCAAAAACACATTTTTGTGGGCAATATATTTTCTTATGAATTGTCGTTTTTGTAAAGTTACGAAACCATTTCTGGAATGAATTACTTTCTCAAGTGAAGATTCTACTGTATTATTTATTACCTGCTTGCTACTCAGACGATTCAGCAACCAAAAGTGAGTCAAATAATTTACTTTCAGTTCGGAAATTTGAGTTCATTTTTAATGTCCAACCTTCGTCTCTTGGGGCAGTCCTTCATATAATGTCCAATCTTTCCACAGATCCTGCAGCACCTGTCATTTGGTGCTAACTCACCATCTGTTAGAATCTTTACATCAAAGAAGTAGTCCTGCAGGGGGAACAGAGAAATATTTCAAGCAGTAGTAGTCATTGGGTTTCAACATTAAAGAAATACAGTGGTACCTCTGCTTATGAATGCTTCTACATACAAAATATTCAGGTTATGCAAAGCTTTGATGGAAAAACTCTTGTTCCAAGACACAAAAAAACCCTGTCCAAGTTATGAAACATAAGCTATAAATACACTTTCTGTAGCCGGTGATTTTTAAAAACATTTGTAATTCTGCTAGAGCAGACTTGGGCAAACTAAGGCCCGCGGGCCACATCTGGCCCGCGAGGCGTTTTAATCCGGCCCGCCGACGTTGTCCAAATAATGTTATTATTTATTTATTTATTATTTTAATCCCCAAGATGGCGCCGTCACGCGGAAGCCAGTGGCAGTAGCTCTGTCCACTCTTTGTTTTTCATGTTTTACAGCCCCTCTATCTTTTTTTTAAATGACATTTTAATATTTCTTAATAGATTCCTTTTTACTTTGCTTTGTACTTTATACTTTTTACTTTGAGTGATGAGTATGTTAATAGTTTTGTCCTTTTTTTCCTGTTCATGTTTCATATGTACTGTTAACGGATGCACTTGTATCGTATCTTGTGCTGACCCGGCCCATCTGTCATATTTTTAAAGTCAATGTGGCCCCCGTGCCGAAAAGTTTGCCCACCCCTGTGCTAGAGTTTTGGGACATCCCGGTACGAGATTTAAACATCCAATCGAAACTCCCCCACTTTTGTTTAAAAAAATAATAAATGAAACACTTCATTTTTTCACACAGATTTTCTGAAAACCTTAATTCAAAGATTAATCTCAAAGTTTTCAATGATGGTGTAAATTTTCTGGAGTAGGATTACAATTTCATTACAGTACCCACTGTTATAACTACTTTTTTCTTCTGTCATTATAGTACTTACTGTTGAAACTACTTTTCTTCTTCTGTCACATACCGTGAATAAATGCCCTTGTGAATGTGCCTAGATGAATGTTGTTATCTGTAACGAGCCGTATATGGCCCATGGGCCGAGGTTGAAAAACATGTACACACACACGGGGGCGGGGCGAGCGCGTCGGCGCAATGTTTTTCGGCTGGCTATCCGGTCGGCTAACTATTCGTTCGGCTAATTCCACGTTCAGCCAGATGTGCCCTCGGCGAGATGGCCCCCGCCCGGCCCAGACGTCAGTCGGCTAAATTTCTTTAGGCATATCGACTGGCCACGCCTAATTGGCACTCCCACACCTAGCTGGCTTCCCATTTGCAACAGGGGCCTGCACGTCCATGGAGGTTAGAGCATTGTAAGCGAATGCTAGCCCGGACCCTGTGCAGGCTAGCAGCAACCAGGTCCGACAGGGGAGCCCAGTGCCTGGCCGACCCAAAAAGGCCTTCTCCAGCCGGACACCAGAACCGTCCTGTTCACGGTAGCGGCTACTGATGGAGTAAGAGTGCGCTGTCTTTTCATTAATTATCTCCAAGACATGGTTTGATCAGCTCTGGCAGGCACTGAGTTACTCATTTGTGTACCTTTCACCATTGTTCAACATGTTTCTTGAGTTTTTCTGAGTAGGGAACATTTACATGCATGTGTACAGATGTCTACTCACCTGCTAAATGTTTCAACATACGAGTGGCCTGACATAAGAGCAATTCAAAATATGAGTAAAATTTTGGGCAAAAATTTATCTTGAGATTCAAGACAAAGCCCCATACCCCCAACTGCCCCTCTCTCTGTCTATCTCTCTCTTTCCCCCTTCAAAATCTGTATAATTTTAGTACAATTAAACACATTTTAGAAAAATTAAACCACTAGTTATGTGTTACTTTGTTAATAGATGAAGAATTACAACAAAAAAAAATGCCAATCCAATATTCTGTCTTTTTTTCCGGAGGGTTGGAATGTATTAATTTGTTTTTAATTCATTTCAATGGGAAACGTTTGTTTGAGTTACGAGAATATCGTCATACGACCAGTCCCGGAACTAATTAAGCTCGTATCTCGAGGTACCACTGTATATATTTTTTCATAATGTTTTTTCTAGGACAAAATGGCACAAACATTCTTCATGTTTTGCTGTTTCAACATCTCTGCTAAGAAAAATCTGCATGTTAGCCTACGACACGCGTTTCTGTCAGCAGGGTGGGATGTAAGGCAGGTCATTGTTGTAAACAAATTGGCGATTGTGGGTACTTAGATATTAAATAGTACTTAGATATTAAACTCTCTCATGAATAGAATTTTGGGAGCTGGTTTCAACAGTAAACTCTCACAATTTGACCGGCGACTAAGAGACCGGCGACCAAACGTCTGGTCACGCTGTGTGACCAGGGCACGTAATGGCAATCTTGTAAAACTTGAAGGTCGCATGGATTCCAGTCATTATAAGCAGATACTTACAAACAATGTTTAAAAATCAGTTGCTGGATACTTCAACAAGACAATGAGTCTGATCAAATTCTACTAAAGAATTAATCCAGAGGAACAATTACAGCGTTCTGGAATGGCCAACTCAGTCCCAAACCCTGAATATTATTGAAAATCTGTGGTATGATTTAAAGGGGGCTGTCCATCCTCGGAAACCATCAAACCTGACTGAATTAGAGTTGTTTTGTGAAGAAAAGTGGTAAAAAATACCTTCAACCCAAATCCATCTCCTTCATTGGAAGCGAATGAAGGCTGTTACTTCTGCAAAAGGAGGATTTGTTGATGCAATATTTCTGTTGGGGTTTCCAAATTCATGCACCTTTTTCCATTTTCTGTGAATCCTTTAGACTTCATTTTACTTCTCAAATATTACTGTGCTTGTCTGCTATATGATATATTTAACTGAAATTGCTGATCCAAACAGCTTACCATTTATAAGGGAAAATCTTGAAAATGATCATGGATGCCCAAAAGTTTTCATGACCGTTTTTATCATTTTTAAGGGGTTTAGGTGATTATGAAACAAATTATGCTAATTCAATAAAAATTGTGTTCCTACTCATGGAAAACCCAAGTTACAAAATCAATTTAAGAACCAATTAATTTATTAGCTAGAGGTACCACTGTATCATGTTTTGCCATACCACTTCAGTACCACGGACTGGGTAGAATGGTGTTCCAAAAAGCTTCCGTCCATTTATGAAGGCCTTCATGATAAAGTTTGTCACTGTAAAAGGAAGGTTTTCAGTTGCGGGTATATATACCATTACTGATATAAAATATAATATATTTCCAATTCCATTTTAGTAAAGAAATATTTTTAAGAAATTGCTAGGACTGTTACATACTTTTACGAGAAACTCCAGCACCAAGATTATGATTCAAATCAAAGGGGTCTAAAAAACAAAGACAATTAGATGACAGAAGATGTGGCACTTCTGTCAGCATGTCAAATTAAATCAACAGACAATATTCGAAGAGCACCTTCAATAGCAATGCATTTGCTAGTCCACTGCTTTTCAAAGGTAGTGAGGCGTTTCTTTTGCCGGATGCTGATGACATGTTCCTTGAAGTCAAAATTTTCAGTGTAGAAGCGTAGAAGGCCTAACCACAGCTCACCTATAGATTCTGTGTTGAGATCACGTCGTGGGAGATTCTGGCGGTCTCGCTGTGTGGAGAAAAGTAAGAAATGGCACAAAAAAGTTAACTGATGATTTTCCGATGAGTTAATAATAGTACACATTCAATAAGTTTTTTTTTTTATCTCACCAGATCTTCAAGGTCATCAAAGAAGTAGGCATTCCAACCATCTACTATTTTCTGGGGAATACTTGTGCCATCAAATATCTGCGTGACCAAAAATTAAAATGAAATATTTTTAACTAACCGCCATCCGCATTATCCGAGGTCATGTTGCAGGGTAAGCACAGCATCTTCAGCAAGGAAGCACAGAATTATCTTACATGTAACTTTGTTTAGGTCCTAAAAGGCTTTCCCAGACCATCCGTAAGACATACATTTCTCTGTGTCTGGGCTTCACTACGGGGCCTCCTTGATGATAATCAACTTCTAACAGCCATAAGTGAAGGTTGATGGAGCGCTTTCTGAGATTAAACATCCTGATGGATCTTCTAATCCATCAATAAAAAATTCTTTAACATGGAGGATGAGTGAATCATGCCATGGTTCTAAAAACAGGACACTGTCACCCAGCTTTTTTTAATCTGGGGACAAGACAACCACACAATATCCTGAGCCTTTAGAAACTCCAGGAGGATCTCATACACAATAAGGGCCATTAACAGAAGAGCTTTTTAACAACCAGAGAAATACATTTGGGGAGAAAGGAGACCCTGCTTTAGAGTTATAAGGCTTTGCTTTTCCATGGAAAGGGATACAGTAAAGTAAAACCTTGAGATACGAGCTTAATGCATTGCGGGACAAGGGTCGGATGTCAATCTACTCGTATCTCAAATCATTTCTTCCCATAGAACTGAACTAAATACAAAGGAATCTCTCTCTCTCTCTCTCCCTATATATATGTATGTGTATATATATATATATCTATCTATCTCTCTATCTCTCTATCTCTCTATCTCTCTATCTCTCTATCTCTCTATCTCTCTATCTCTCTATCTCTCTATCTCTCTATCTCTCTATCTCTCTATCTCTCTATCTCTCTATCTCTCTATCTCTCTATCTCTCTATCTCTCTATCTCTCTATCTCTCTATCTCTCTATCTCTCTATCTCTCTATCTCTCTATCTCTCTATCTCTCTATCTCTCTATCTCTCTATCTCTCTATCTCTCTATCTCTCTATCTCTCTATATCTCTATATCTCTCTCTCTCTATATATATATATATATATATATATATATATATATATATATATATATATATATATATATATATATATATATATATATATATATATATATATATATATATATATATATATATATATATATATATATATATATATATATATATATATATATATATATATATATTTATATATATATATATATATATATATTTATATATATATATATATATATATATATATATATATATATATATATATATATATATATATATATATATATATATATATATATATATATATATATATATATATATATATATATATATATATATATATATATATATATATATATATATATATATATATATATATATATATATATATATATATATATATATATATATATATATATATATACATATATATATACATATATATATACATATATATATACATATATATATACATATATATATACATATATATATACATATATATATATATATATATATTTATATATATATTATATATATATATATATATATATATATATATATATATATATATATATATATATATATATATATATATATATATATATATATATATATATATATATATATATATATATATATATATATATATATAAATATATAAATAAGAGAAGAAAGGTATCAAAATTTAAACCACAATTAGATTTAAGTTGAGTGTAAGGTTAGATTAAATTTATTTTTGACTGTCTGCATCGCAATCCAAGTTCATTTAAATGTTTGTTATGTCACGAGCACGTCGCCATGCAAGTCTCCACCCCTTCTCCGTCCCTCTCCCCTCCGCAAAATCCGTCTAATTTTAGTACTATTAAACACCTTTCAGTACTATTAAACCACTAGTTATTTTTTATTATGTTAATAGGTGATGTTTTTCCAATCCAATATCGTTGTTTTTTTTTTCAGACGATTGGAACGAATCAAATTGTTTTTAGTTCATTCCTTTGGGAAACATTCATTTGAGTTAAGAGTAAACCGACATACGTGCTCAGTCCCGGAACGAATTAAGCTTGTATCTCGAGGTACTATGTGTATTTACTTATTTGTCAGACGTCCCATTATACGCGATAAGCGAGGTATTTCTGTATATATATGTAAATACTTTAAATAAATAATGCAAATTACTGTTTATATGTAAATACTGTACTCAGTGAAAATAGTTCCTCGACTTGATATGAATCACAAAAATCAGATTAAGGGGAGTTTTAGTCCAAGTCGTTGAAGGTGAGCGATATCCACAATATTCGAGGGATTACAACACTCGCCTGACTAATAAGCGTGGGATGGAAACATGTCAGGTAAGACTGACCTAAGAACCCCATAGTCTTTTCTGTACAAATCAGTCAAACCCTAGGCTTTGCTCGTTTTTTTTTTTTTTTTTTACAACATGAGGACGGTCAAACTTGTTGTTTAAAGCTGACTTTACCATGTAGCAAGGCAGTAGCTATCCCACACATCCTTATCCGTAAATTCAGTTAACTTTTAAATAAAAATGTCCGATGCTCGTTCCAGCCGGGGTCGGCTTGTGGGGAAGACAATGCTCGTCACTGGCATGCACCGCCGGATCTCCGGCCGACGTTTCGGGCATGTGCCCGACGCGACCGGCACAAGGCACCGGGCCACTGGCCGGAAAATTAAACTTCCACATCATTCGTCCGTGCCGTCCAACCGTCAATAAGCTGTCCCAGAGCTCTATTTTCGTGCAACGACGCCCAGTTCCCGGACTTAAATGTAATCTGAACTAGCACGTTGCTCCACCTCGACGTCCCGCCATCCTCCCCAGCCAGAGTGCTCTATTTTTGGACAAGGTCGATTACATTCGCAATAATGTCGCAGGTGCTCTCTGCCGTCCAATCCGCCAAGAGAGTTTTGTTTTAAAATAAGCACCATGGCGTAACATCGCCCGGGGGTCGCAACCCTCAACAACAACAAAAATACCCCTTTGCTGGTACTCTCTGCCATCCAATTCGCCAAACTAAGTTTATTTTGAAATAAGCGCGACTATGTAAGATCTCACGGGGCTTGCACTTCTAATAAAAATCCACCTGCATGCGGGCTCATAGCTAGAAAGCTCTATTTTCAGATAAAAAAGATTGCCACGACCCGCCGCCCTCAGTTGAGTGACAGACCTGTCTTTTTGCCATTTTCCTAGTTGCAAGCGGAATTGATTGTCAGCGTGGATATTCACATTTTTATTAACTTTTTTTCAGAAAAAAAATCAGCAATGAAGTGAAAACGCAAAGTTAAGATGAGGATCACAGTGTAAAGAACTTGTTAAGTTAAGTTATGTCAAGTCGATGTATGATGTTGCGACAAGTCAACCTGAGTCACAACTTTGGCAAGGCAAGTCACTAGGTAGCCGAGTCGAGTCAAGCAGTCACAACTTTGTGAAGCCATGTCGGTCCAAGTCACAAGTTTGTCGAGATGAGCCAAACCGAGTCACAAGTTTATCAAGCTGATTAGAGTCAAGTAACAAGTTTATTGAAATGAGACAAGCCGAGTAACATGTGACAATAAAAAACCTTTGGCAGGAAAGTGGAGAGGTGGTTAGCATATTTGACTCATTGCTCTCAGACTTGCATTCAAGGCACTCCATTGATGTGTTTATGAGTATGAACAGTTGTTTGCTTTCATGTGCCCCGCGATTGGATGGCAACCAGTGGAGGTAGTGAACCTGCGTCTTGGTCACGTTAATTGGGATAGACTCAAGCTTCCCCATAACCTTATTGAGGGTAGGCAATATCGAAGATGAATAAATGAATCATTTGCATTGTTTATGGAGTGACAATAAACCCCATCTGTTTTGGGGCAAACAATCCCAATCGTTTTTATGCCTAAAAGCTAATGTTTTGGCTAGAAAGCAAATTATTAGCTAGGAGTGTTTACCAGCAGTTTTTTAGCTAGAGTGCATTTTTTCAATTTGAAAAAATCTCAAGGCCCGCCACCATTGGAAAGTCTTATTATTTTAAACTTTGTCACCTATATTTGTAATATAGTTTTATCAACAGGAGGCAAAGAAACACAAACAAGTATGTAATATCAAATTATTCACACCAACCTTTGGATCCCAAACAACTTAAGGTTCACATGATGGAAAATATGTATTATAACAATTTTTCTCAATTATATGACTCTCCCCCCCAAAGATTACTTATAAAGTAATACCTTGACATATGAGTGCCCCAACATACCAGCAAATATTTGCCTTGAGATATGAGACAGATTTTGAGATACGAGTATACGAGACAGCCAGGTCTTCAAGATGCAAGAGGCTGCTTTTGATTTTAGCACACTGTCTTTCTCGCCGCATCTTCCTCGTGCAAAGATTTATGAGCACTGGGCGCAGCGTTTCACTTTTTGTGGGTTTTTTTGCATTAGTCAGAGCAGAATTCAGGGAAACCCAATGTGTCCAAAGCAAGCCAATGCAGTGAAGGGTAGTGCGTAGAAAAGGCGTATGATTAAAATTAATATTAAGCAAGAAATATTTGAAAAACATTACAGTAGTGTACACGTGACTGAGCTGGCTCGCCAATACGTATGGATAATCAGAAAGTTCACCCTTTCACCTATAAAACGCACTGTGGGCGCAGCCTCATTTGCAGGTGTATTTGCGAGGTCCAGGCTTGGGTTCAGGACAAAAAAAATGAAGAACCAGTCCTTTGTGCCAGGCTTTCCGGTGGCACATCCAGTAGACCACCAGCAAGGCTTGGTTCTTGTTTTTTAAAGCATGAAAATGGACAAACTTGAAGATTTAGGCTGGCTTTACCATTAAGCCAGCAGCAATCTCACACACAATGATGATCAGCGCTTTTATTCTTCGATGTTATCATTCGCATGATGTCCTTGGAAAACTATATCGTGGCTGTCTTCCAAATGTTCACTTTTTCCCTTCTTGATGTAATGCATGATACATTCATTTATGATGCATTAGATGGCGCATGACGCTTAACAGGCATTCTTTATTCGGCGCCTCCTACAGTGAAATTTCTCTTCTTCATCTGTGCTGAGTGCAACCCATGTCATTGCCGAAGAATAAGAGAAGAATTTTGGCATTTTTATGAACTTTCTTTTTTTATATACTTAATATGAAAAAATGTTATGTACTAAAGCTGCAAATGTTGAAGCAGTGAAGTGGTGAGAGATCACATAATTATTATTTCTGCTTCAGCACAACACTGCTTCAACACTGCTTCAACAAAACACCACCATTAAACGAGGTAACCGTCAAACAGGTAATGTTTGACGTGAGATATTTTTTGTTCATAATCGCTAATGGCGCGTCACATTTGTCCTTACCCTGTTTCGCATCGGAATTATAGTTTTAAATAGCAAAACTCACCTTGTCTGTGATAGCCTCCCCAAGACAAAGATGCTTTCAGAGGCGGTTCTCGAGAACTCTGGTAGCAGGAAGAGTTATGCATCTATGTACTCCTGCTTCACGTTTTAGAATCAACTTGTTGGGTCTTAAGTCATTGTCTCCCAAGATAAGTCGAGACAAGTTTTGAATCATTGGCTCCCGAATAGTCTCGAATCTCTGACCCTCCCAGTCCAAGCGAGTCAACTCCAAGTCCGTTTTTTTTTTTCAAGTCCAAGTCGAGTTGCAAGTCATCAAATTTGCGACTCGATTTCGAGTCCAATTATCTGGTAGACTAAATGAATGAATAATGAGTACCTCCTGGAGGACAGGAATGACTGGGGGTTGCCTTTGTTGCAAAAAGTAAAGCACCATCAGGATGTACGCATAAGATGACAGACTTCCTCTGGATGCATCTCCAATGTCACAGCACTGCAAATGCAAAAGTCCAATTTTGACACGGGATTTGTAACAGAAGACTTATCTGCTCTCATATGTAACCTTTAAGAAAAAAACAATTTCGCTGCATAGATAAAAAGGCAAAAATCTATCTATGAATTAATTACAACGACATTACTCCAGTGTTGGCGTCTACAATTTACTATGAGTTACTTTTACACATCTACTGTGTCATAGGGCTACTTAGGTTAAGTAATTTTTATTACGATTAGGGCTGGGCTATGGATATTTTTTAGTAATTAATATATGGATCAAATAATTTGATTGCGTAATCAGATAAACATTTAATGCATTGCAGAATAATTTCAGGAAAGATCACAAAAGAGACTGCGCTTATGCTTGCAATACCATTGATTTTGACCATTCGTGCCAACATTGCAATTTTAATAGTGTTTTCAAACTCTACAGAACTGCACACACGCATGCATACGCATACACACGCATTTACAATATATACACACAGTGGCATCTTTACTTATGAAATTAACTGGGTCCACAGGTTTCAACAACTAATTGATAAAATCGATAAAAATGTATTAAATTGGTTGCTGACGAATGCGATTCCCAAATATTGTCGGCAACTATTTAAAGTTGTAATCAATGATCATTATCCTGGTCGTGTCCCCTGCGCCAGTGACTGGTTGGTTACAGACGGAATAGCAGCATGTAATGATGATTCAGTCATTAGAGAGTGCCGCCATCTTCAACATAGGATATTTGTGTGGCATTGCTCCTATTATTGACGGCCAGCCACTGTATATATTTTGACCACTTTGGACTTCTGTCTTACCTTTGCAAATACCTTTATCATATATCCCAGGAATTGCACACGCTCGTCAAGGGCTGCATACGTAGCTAGCATTCTGGTGTTATGTTGAGCCTACGGCAAGCCAAATCTCAATGTAATGTTTGAAAAAATAATGGAGGAATTCCTATAGATTTAAGGTTTAGTCACTCACCAAAATGTTGTACAAACTGATGTCCCCCTCCAAACCACTCTGTTTGTGTTCAAACTTAACGATTGGCACTTTTGCTGTTGAAATTGGCAAGATGTTCTTCAGACCTTGAAATTGGGCAAGAATTGAGAACATTTTTGTTTGCAAATTAAATTGCACGTGTATATGGTCTGCTCCATTTATTGAGGGGCTAGGCACATTTTGATAACAATTCATATTAATGTGTGAATTTTATGCTTTATAATTCATAAATCAAATAAAATCTAAAGCCTTTATTGTCATCATACACTGCTGCATATAATGAAATTGGTGGTGCTACTCCACAAAGTGCGTTTTCCCAGTAAAAAAAAAACAAATAGTTATATAAAAGTATAAAAAGGTACATCTCGGCTAGGGAAATCTAAAATATTGCACAATATAAGATATTGCACATTGTTATTGCACACCCCGAAGTTATTGCGCAGAAGGGATTGTGTGTGGGGTTAACGCAAGTTCAGAGTCCTGATGGCTGAGGCAAAAAAATGTCCTTAAGTCTATTTGTTCTTTGTGAGACCTGTACCGTCTGCTAGGGCAGAAGATGGAACAGGTTGTGACCAAGGAGGTATTGGTCCCTGACAATGTTCCTGGCTCTGCTGAGGTAGAGAGGGCTGGCAATGTCATCCAGTGAGGCATGGACTTTCTGTATGCTGCCGTGCTTCCAGCGTACCACACTGTTATGCAGTATGCCAGGATGCTCTCCACAATGGCTCTATAGTGGGTTACCAGAAGCTTAGTGTCCAAGTTGTTCCTCCTGATTCCCCTCAGGAAATTTCTGTTTGTCGTTTCTGGGACTTCTTCACCACTGCCGTGGTGTTGGTCGACCAGGAGAGCTTGTCCGTGATGTGGACCCCCAGGAATTTGAAGGACTGGACCCTGTCTATGCATACTCCATTCATGAGGAGTGGGGCAAGATCTGCGCTGCTTTCATTTTTTAAATTATTTTACCAACTTGTTTAGAATGGCCAACCCCCTGCCCGCAAGGCCCTACGGTACCAGCCCGCCGGAGAAATAAATAACGTTTTAAAGATCACAAAGACTCCAACCAATCACACCACGATATAACCCACTAAATTCACCGGGAACCCGCCCAATTTGTCCACATTGCTACACCCACGCTTTCCCTCTGAATTTAGTACGCTTCATACGAGAAATAAGGCTGGCAGCGCATTGTGAGCATGCCATGTTTTTAGATTCTCTGCTCCCTGACTCAGAATATCTTCCTTCCAGTCCGAGTCACCACAGCTTATAGCACAGAAACCTAATCAATGTGTATGTTGGTAACGTCATAACATATATGATATTTTTTTCTTTTGCTGTTGTGCTGCCTTTCCCGCCTCTGAGAACGTATTCATAGACCAGATAGGTTTCAACATAAATCCATATTTTCCAGTCCGGTATTTGCAATTTTTGTTTTCTTATCTCTACTGATACAGTAGAGATCTCTTCCATCTCTATTGATAAAAGGCTTTTGGAACAAGATAGTAAAAAGATTATGTGCCTAATTTGTAATTTATACATGAAGATGATGATTATGATTTAGTGTAAAAAAATGCAAGAAACAACCATTTAATTTTATTGTTTCTACCATGGGTGGCCCGGTGGGGAAGTGGTGAGTACGCCAACCTCACGGGTCTGAAATCGGGAGTTAATGTCCATAGGTATGCGTGAGCAAGAATGGTTGTTTGTTTCATTGTGCCTTGTGATGGACTGACAACCAATTCTGGTTGTCGCCACCTGCTGCCCATAAATGGCTTAGATACCCTTGTCAAAATAAGCGGTATAAAAAATGTATGAAGATTTTTAACGTAAATTCCTTTTTTTTTCTTTTCTAATTTGGTGTTCAGAAATACCTCGATTATTGCGGTTAATGGGGGGTCGGACCCCATGCGAAAAGTGCAATTTAGCGAAGTAGGGTCACCCCTAATAATTTTTTTTATTAAAAAAAATCTTCAGTGAGTCCTAGTAGCAAGAGTGGCTTCTGGTTACGAGTGTCAGCCTGGATTTTCACATTATAAACTTGAAAACATAAAAAACTAAAATAAATAGATAAATGTTTTTTTCTTCTTCAGTGGATGTCTCTGTACTCGTATATAAGGAACCAGCAGACCAACACATATTCAAAGCGTTTCTTTGTTAAGAACTTTCCTCCAATTTCAATTTAATAAACCGATCCCTAAGATAGTAACATATTAAAACATCTTTTTACCTATTTAACTATGAAAAAAATGCTGCATGTCTTATGTTGAACCCCAAAATAATCAGAAGAACCCATATATAAATGTTCTTTCCATTGTAGGGTAAATGTCATTTAATTTATGCACTTATTTTAATAAAGGTAAATTGTGACCTATAACAGTAGATCTGCACATTGAGAATTGGTAACTCAAAGGGATTTGGATTAGATAAAATTTTATTGATTCCGTATTGGGAAATTCACTTTGTTAAAGTAGCAAAAAGGTGAAAACAAGGACCCAGGAAAAGACATTGTACACCAAAATAAAATACATAATAAAAAAATAAGTAAATAAATAAATAAGCGTGTTACACAAATTCTACATTAAGAGCAACTAAAAGGTAAATATTGGTGTTAAAAATCAATTTACCTGTATGCTTCTTTAGTACTTTAGCAAGGGCTTCAATGATTTCTTTACAGTTCAGCTTCTGTACAGATAAAACAAATTGTAACTGAAGACTAAAACAAAGTTATAGTCATGGGGATGGTTAGTACATGTCATCAAATTAACAAATGCCCATTTTCACACAACAGGATAATGGTGCTGCTATTTCTCTCAATGTGTTTTACAAACATTTTTTAGGTTTTACTCATGTTATATGGTTATTCACTCATTAGAAACACATCCACAGCGTTTTTATGCATAGCAACCCCCCCCCCCCCCCACCCTCTACTCCTCCTCCCAAAACAGGGATACCAGTATCCAACAGTGTTCGTCCCCTTCTTGTTCTACAGTAAAGCCACTCCCCAAGTCCGACACAGGCTCGTGAGCAATTATAAACACTAATCAATGAAATGTTCCAGTTGCTAACGAGAGTGCATTCATTCATTTTATGAATAATTTAGGGTTGCAGGAGGTGCTGGAGCATATCACAGCTGACTCCGAGCCAGAGACGGGGGACGCCCTGAATTGGTGGCTAGCCGATCACAAGGCGCAAGAAGACGGACAACGATGCACACTCACACCCATACATAGGGGCAATTTAGAATGTCCAATCAGCCTACCATGTATGTATTTGGAATGTGGAAACCAGACTACCTGTAGGAAACTCATTCAGGCCCAGGGAAAACATGCAAACTCCATACAGATGGACCGACCTGAAATTGAACCGAGGACCCTGGAGCTGTGAGGCCGATGCGCTAACCACTCATCTGCTAGGCCACCGCACTACAGTGCACTCAAAGAAAATATCATCTTTCCTGGGTTAATTAACACATTTGAATGTAAAATTAATTTGTGTCATATTAATCTTTTTATCTGAAACCCAAATCTCATAATAAAAACAAAGTAATTGAACTTCCTGTTTCAAAATTTACACACGGACGCACTCACACATACAGAGTGCCTAGCGAAAGTATTAGGCCTCCTTGAACTTTATCGATCATCATAAGGATAACTCATCTTTTTTTCATTCGAATTTGAAGCATCAAACCTCTGTGAATAAGTAAATAAATTAATTTCTTCATTATTCATTTATGAAAGCAAGTTTTTAAGAAAAGCAAGAATAAAATGTGATGATTTTATACAGTATTTTAGTATTATTTCATCTCAATTTCTTCTGCTTTATCCAAAGTCGGGTCGCAGGGGCAGCAGCTTCAGTAGGGAAGCCCAGACTGCCCTCTCCCAGCTACTTCTTACAGCTCTCCCGTGAGTATCCCAAGGCAGTCCCGGGCCAGGCGGGAGACAGTCTCCCCAGCATGTCCAAGGTCGGTCCCGTGGCCTCCTTCCGGTGGGACGTGCGCGGAGCACCTCCCGAGGGAGGCGTCCAGGAGGCATCCTCATCAGATGCCTGTGCCAACTCATCTGGGTTCTCTCGATCCGGAGGAGCAGTGGATCTACTCTGAGCCCCTCCCGGTTGATCGAGCCTCTCACCTTCGGAAAAAAACTCATTTCAGCCGCTTGTATCCGGGATCTCGTTCTTTCGGTCACGACCCATAGCTCCTGACAATATGTGAGGGTGGGAAAGTAGATCGACCGGTAAATAGAGAGCCTCAGCTTTTGGCTCAGCTCGTTCATCACCATGACGGACCAGTGCAGACTCCACATCACTGCAGACTGCGCCCCGATCCGCCTGTCAATCTCCCGCTCAATTCTTCCCTTTCTCGTAAAACAAGAACCCAAGATACTTAAACTCCTCCACCTGGGGAGGGACCTGGCGAGGGCATGCCACCTTTTTCTGGCTGAGGAACAAGGTCTCTGATTTGTAGGTGCTGATTCTCATCCAGATCGCTTCACACTCGGTTGCGAATCGTTCTAGCGAGAGTTGGAGATCACGGCCTAATGAAGCCAACAGAACCACATTATCTGCAATAAGCAGGTATGACCAATACTGAGGCCACCAAACCGGACCCCTTAAACGCCACGGCTGCGCCTACTTATTGTGTCCATAAAAGTGATGAACAGAATCGGTCACATAGGGCAGCTTAGAGTCCAAACCCTACTGGAAACAAATCTGACTCACTGCCAGCCATGCGGACCAGACCTCGCGTAACAGTGGTTTAGGAACCCCATACTCCCGCAGTACCCCCTACAAGACTGCCCAGGAGACATCGTCAAACGCCTTCTCCAAGTTCCCAAAGCACATGTAGACAGGTTGAGCGAATTCCCAGAGTTCCCTGGCTCTCCTTCCTCTTAGAAAGTTGTGACCATGGAACTGAGGTCTTCAAATATTCCTCGCTCGACCTCGCCTGTCCAAGCTCCTCGCCCGTCCAAGCTCCTCGCTCGACCTCGCCCGTCCAAGCTCCTCGCTCGACCTCGCGCGTCCAAGCTCCTCGCTCGACCTCGCGCGTCCAAGCTCCTCGCTCGACCTCGCGCGTCCAAGCTCCTCGCGCGACCTCGCCCGTCCAAAGATCTCGCTCAGCCATTCCTGTCTAAGCTTCCCGTTTTCTTGTTTCGGCTGAGCCACCAGTCGCACCCATGCCGAGGCCATTAACCAGGCTTTCGGTGCCGGCTGGTCCGCCTAGTTCTTGTCTGTCGAGCTCCCGCCTGCTAAGTTCCTGCCCGCCTAGCTCCTGCCCACCCAGTGTCTGCCCGCCCGCCCGACTCCTGCTCGCCCGACTCCTGCGCGACCAACTCCTGCCCGCCTAGCTCCAGCCCGCCTAGCTCCAGCCCGCCCAAATCCTGCCCGCCCAGCTCCTGCCCGCCCAGCGTCTGCCCGCCCAGCTCCTACCTGCCCAGCTCCTGCCTGTCCAGAAGCGGTGGCGACGCGCCGGGGCCCGTGGACGAGCACACATTGCTACAAGGTACTTGTTGTTTGGTAAAGCCTTTTTGAGTCATTAAAATTTACTGTCGGTCTCATTCCCTCCTGCTTCCCCGCTATTGAGTCCAAAACCCCCCGATCGCACCAAGACGCCTCGGCGCGATCATAACACAAAGTAAATTTACATTATGTGGCCATTTAAAAAAAATACAAAGTTGGATGAACTAAACCCATTTTAACCAAACTTAAGAACTGTTATAATTCTCCAATGTTTTCCTAACATTTGCATAAAATGAGGAAACTTTAATATCAAGTAAGAAAAGAATTACAGGCTGCCTTCAAATGAAGACGGTGGGTTAAAATGAGTTAAGGAATGGTTCAATGACGCTGCTTTTTGTGCTCATTTATTTGAGAGGCATTTTAAAGAAAAAACGAAAGGGAAACTTCCCTTGGCTCTTTCATTGGGTCATTGGAATTTTTAGCAGGGGAAACTTTTAGCACAGGTGAGTTGTAATATAACTAACTAATTTAAATGAATTTATGATGCAGACACACTCAAAAACAGATGTAATCTAACCTTTCTTGGGATGGTAGAGACCAATTATGAGAAAGACATTTTGAAAAATGACATTTTAATGATAATGCAACAATAAAATCCAAAATTGGAATTTAACGGTTGGACAAAGGAGAAAGACATTTTGAAAAATGACATTTTAATGAGAATGCAACAATAAAATCCAAAATTGGAATTTAACGGTTGGACAAAGGAGCTAGATTGCAAAATGAGATATATTGGAGCACAGAACGAAAATCAATACATATATATATATCAATATCAATATCAATATATATATATATATATATATATATATATATATATATATATATATATATATATATATATATATATATATATATATATATATATATATATATATATATATATATATATATATATATATATATATATATATATATATATATATATATATATATATATATATATATATATATATATATATATATATATATATATGTATATGTATTTTGTTTCCTTCAGTGCTGAGTCCTAATAGCAGTGTTTTCTGGTTGTTTTATTTTATTTTTATTAAGAGAACTACATATCAGATGGAGACATTCATGTTACATTCATGTTATTGATTTTAATATGGCGATGCCGTATGATGAGATGAATATGATGATGAATGACACTGTACACTGCCAGCAAGCTTTTGTTCTTTTTTTATGCTCGAGGATTCTGTGACTTCCGGCTTCAGCATAAATCCTGCAGCATTCCCACAAATCATATTCGTAATCACTAAGAACTTCTTGACCAACCGACCACAAATGGTTAGACTTGGTCCCCACCCCTCTTCCTCCATTACACTGATCATTGGCTCCCCTCAAGGCTGTGTACGGAGTCCTCGAATGTACTTTCATATTTAGACGGGGGCTGCAAATGATCGTCCCGGGGGCCGCAGTTGGCCCGCGGGCTGTGAGTTTGAGACCACTGTTCTAAATGAATGTTATCTGTAACTTGTTATTCTTAATGAATGTTATCTGTAACTTGTTATTCTAAATGAATGTTATCTGTAACCTGTTATTCTAAATGAATGTTATCAGTAACTTCTTATTCTAAATTAATGTTATCTGTAACTTGTTATTCTAAATTAATTTTATCTGTAACTTGTTATTCTAAATTAATGTTATCTGTAACTTGTTATTCTAAATGAATGTCCTTCGGCTGGCTAGTCGGTCGGCTAATTAGTCGTTCGGCTAATTCTACGTTCGGCCAGATGCCCCTTCGGCGAGTTGGCCCTCGGCCAGACGTCAGTCTGCTAGTAGACTATTTTGGCAAGTAGACCGGCCTCGCTGTCATAGCCCATGTACAGTATGCTTACCTCTGCTGTTTCAAGTCCTTCTAGAGTCATGCAAATGTCAAGGTCACTGTCATGGAAACCAAAGCCATTCTTGGAGGATCCAAACAAACACAGCTGAGCCTTATCTGCAGATGCACATTCACAAAAATCATATATCTTATTCCAAAGCATAGTATACAATACATGTCATTATACTTTCATTACATACTGTGTCATTAACTCCTCATAGAAGTATCATTTGAAGTGTTAGTCACATATAAAGCCTTGTAAGATATTTTGTCTTTACAATCTCTTTATTGAACTGCCCAATGAGTTACTCTTTCCATAATATCCTAGTTTTGTGAATCCTGGAAACTGAACAAATGTCTTGCACATTGAAGAATAATCACGTACAACCAACATGTTAAACACAACACTTCTTGCTACCATCTCAGCAAATATTATAACATTTTCCATAGATGCATGTTCTGTCAAACACTTACCATTATACTCTTTTCTTATGAACCGTTCCAGATTGACAAGGATCTGCTCTCTTTTGTCCTGCTCAGCATCAGTGGGTGCCAGTTCAGCTAAAACAGACAACATGAAACATCGTAGTGATTGATGAATATGGAGAAGTTTTGCCATGGTCATATGTCATTCCTATTATGATGATATATTCCCAGTACTACAAAATTGCTGAAAACAACAACAGCATTGAATTTGATTTTAAAAAATCAATTTAACCTAATCGCTATACTTCCATGTCCTAAGGGCTACCTTCTGAAGCCAGTGATTCAACTTCTGTTTTGTGTAATGAGGAAAAGGCCTGACGTGAAATTTAAATGTCTACTTTTTGTCTCTTTTATCTTTTCATTAATCAACAGCTATATTGGAAGAGGAAACCCTGTTGGAATGCCTTTGTGTACGTGTGTTGTCAATACATTAGCTAGCTTGTTATATTATATCATAGTACAAATCTAGTCATTTCTCTGAAAACTCGCAAATTCATACAATGGCATAGTTTGCAAAGTCCATCAAGGATCTCTTTGAAATGACTGTCCATTGGAGGCAGAAGTTTCAACTCTATCTTCTTGAAGTCATCCGGACACTGCTCTTTCAGATGTCCATCTTGTTTGCAAATACTGCACACAACATTTGGAGGCTAAAATGAAATATAGGGAACAATTTAAAAAATGTTTTTGGTTTATAGATGTAGCCATGCAAACACATGCAGATGTTTAATAATATCTGTTTTTATTACCTTACCACCAGTGAAAATCTTCTTATCAAAGACATATTGAAAATCCTCCATTATGACAGTCTCTGTTTTGAGAAAACACTTTGCCTCTTCCTCACTCTTTATTTCTTCGTCCATTAAGTCGTTGACAGAAAGGAAAGGGATTGACCGGTGTTTAGCGATTTTGTTATTGCCAATGAGAGTCATTTCCTTGAGGCTTCCCACAAGGGTCTTCTCAATCTTTGTTGTGAACTGACTTGATTTTTTTTCATCAGCACTTACACTTTTACCAACATCCTCTGATGGTTGGAATGTTATTAAAATCTTCTCAACTTTTAACCTAGTTAATTTAGTTTCTATCTCAAAAGTACTCATTGAGGCATCCTCCTTTTTCTTTACCCAGGGCAACTTGGATCCAAAATTCTCAGTTGTTTTTCTATTCTGATGCGCAATGCATTTTCTCTGTGGGCAAGCGAAGTACTTATAAGCTGTGCGGAACCGCTCCTGTATGTACTCAAACACCATTTGGCTGTTTAAGCTTCGAGCAACATTCTTCTTCAAGGCAAAAGGATCTTAGCAAAAGAAAAAGATGAGTCCGTTATTTTAAATTTATCCCAACAGTTATAAGGATTCAATATTCTCATGGTGACCTTTCATACACCCACAATCGTTCGATGCATCAGAAAAATTTAAATGCCGTATTTTCACGACTATTAAGCGTGTCGTATTTTTAGCCGCAGTGTCAATAACGAGTGCTATTTCTGTATTTTACACACACAAAGGACGCGCCCTTCTTTTAGATGCAGCCAGGCATGGCATATACAGTGTTCCCTCGCTACTTCGCGGTTCAGCTATCGCGGACTCAGAGCTTCGCGGATTTTTTTTGGGAAAAAAATAAAAAATACAAATATTACATTGAAACAACATTTTTACAGTTTTTTTGTTCTAACATGAATTTCACTTTCTCTACCCGTATTCTATATGGTGTACTGTATACAGGGGGGTTATCTCTCTCTCTGTCGCTGTCTCTCTGTCTCTCTGTCTCTCTGTCTCTCTGTCTCTCTGTCTCTCTCTCTGTCTCTCTCTCTGTCTCTCTCTCTGTCTCTCTCTCTGTCTCTCTCTCTGTCTCTCTCTCTGTCTCTCTCTCTCTGTCTCTCTCTCTGTCTCTCTCTCTGTCTCTCTCTCTGTCTCTCTCTCTGTCTCTCTCTCTGTCTCTCTCTCTGTCTCTCTCTCTGTCTCTCTCTCTGTCTCTCTCTCTGTCTCTCTCTCTGTCTCTCTCTCTGTCTCTCTCTCTGTCTCTCTCTCTGTCTCTCTCTCTGTCTCTCTCTCTGTCTCTCTCTCTGTCTCTCTCTCTGTCTCTCTCTCTGTCTCTCTCTCTGTCTGTCTCTCTGTCTCTCTCTCTGTCTCTCTCTCTGTCTCTCTCTCTCTCTCTCTCTCTCTCTATATAAATATATATAGATATATATATATATATATATAGATATATATATATATATATATATATATATATATATATATATATATATATATATATATATATATATATATATATATATATATATATATATATATATATATATATATATATATATATATATATATATATATATATATATATATATAGGAATTTTGGAAGCATTTTTGAAAGGAATCCATACTTCGCGGAAATTCACCTATAGCGGGTGGTCCCGGTCCCCATTAACCGCGATAAGCGAGGGAACACTGTATACATTATTTATTGATGAATACGAACCGTTATAGCGCTGGCTAAGCTATGGAAGCCGCCCAGGATGCTATTTCCGGTGCGCAGTGTCTGCTAGGATATATAGTCCTTTTGTTAATACACCAAGGTTGACGGCCGTGATAACTTTGGACTAATAGTATCAATATACTACAACGGGGAACACAAATTCGGTGCTACATGCACCAAATGCACACTACACCCGCACGCTAAAAACACGTTTTTAAAAAGGCCACGGAAGAAAGACTGAGTTCGGTTGTACTTTATTTAGCCGTTTTACAGTGTACTCACGTCATTATCACCCTCAAAACCATCAAAGTCCCCATTTTCTGTGTCCGAATTAAACAATTTCCCAAATGAGTCTTCCAAAACGCCGGGTCCCCTCTCCACTGCTCCTATGCGGTTAATGCCGATGTCGAGTAGTTCTGAAGCTTCCGGGAATGACGGAGTCTAGCTTTGAATGCTCTGTTGACGCCAACATCTAGCGGCAGGATTTCTTTTATAAAGTCAGCCGAAATGATGGCGAGCACACTAATTTGGTGCTCACTGTCATTTCGGCTGTATTTACAAAAGAAATACAGGGTTTATTGAAGAAATGGGTGTATTAAGAACTCTATATCCCAGCAGTCACTGCGCAGTACTTCATCTTCAGGAAAATAGTAGAGTCGGGGGCTGCTTGCTGTAGTTGTCTTATCGACTGATTTATTTTATTTTGATAACAATCTTAGTATTTGGTCGATATATAAAGCGCACTGGATTATAAGGCGCCCTGTCTATTTTGGAGAAAATGTAAGACTTTTATGTGCGCCTTATAGTCGTGAAAATACGGTACATGTGTGAGCCGTAGGTTGTCATCTATGTGGTTTTTAACTTGCGATCAGTTTTTTAAGTCAAATTGCTCTGCAGTTTTAAACTCAGTGATGGATTGATTATGCAAGTACCTGGTCACTTTGTGTTTCCTACCCACTGATTTGCCAATGGCCAATGTGATGGCCAACCACAGAAAAGTTTTATATCATCAAATTGTATCCACTTACCCGGGAGAACATTACTTTATGCCAAGGCAAAATAAATTGACCAATAAATTAGGGATATCCTGCAAATGTATATACACGCACATACGCACACAAACACATACATACAGAAGCTCACCTAGAGCTAATTCTCAGACTTACCTTCAATAGCAAGCCGGCGACGAGGCCAGTTCTTCGTCTCCCTAGAGACAAGCTCTTTTAAACGAATGCTGATAATGTACTCTTCCAATGCAAACTCAAGTGTGTAGAAACGAATTAATTCCAACCATAACTGTCCCAGTGAGACATTTTGACACAAGTCAAATGTCAGCCGTGCCTTTAAAGAGTTTAAGGACAAAAAAATGTTAAAAAAGATCCAAACCGAGAGAAAGTACTTCTAGTTCACCTCCAGTAGTTAGCTGGGAAAAAGGGTCCCTGGGCAATATTGTGCAGGTTGATAAATATCTGGTGTTATAATTGTGTTCAGTCTTGTATATGACAAATAATCCCTCTTGCCAATTTCCATGGACGCCGCAATATTAGGAATTGATGTCAAGTTGAGTCATAAGGCTTCTCTTGCAACCACCAATAGAAGACCAGATGATATAGAATTATCAAATGTCGATGCCAATAGCAGTTAAACAAAGAAATCTGATTACTTATGCCTGGAGCTCATTTGTCTAATTTTTATGAAAGCTCCTATTTGAAACACTTTGTAAACGTTAAGATCACAAATGAAATACACTAATAGAAATCCAAATAATTGATGAACTTGAAAGTAGTAAATATAGTTATAATTAAAAAATATAATGGTAATTAGTAGCAACAGCAAAAATAAAAAACAATGTATGGGTAAATAAGCAAAAAGAGAACCTAAGGCAAAAAATGTAAGAATTGGGTTTAATAGTTCAAGCTTCTTTCTGAATTCCTTAAGTTTCTAAAATGACTCCAGAAATTTGATCCATTCATTTTTTTTCTACACATTTGCTCTCATATTGTAGTGATTGGTCGCTGCAACGTGCAGCATGGCAACCTGGGTGGAGACCAGCCGCCACATCTCGGACCTCTTCACGCTGCTGGACCTTACGAGAATGTATTTTATATTTATTTGCAGCACACAGATTGCCCAACACGCGTGCATCTCGAGAGGGGAAGTAAATTAACTTCCCGTGTCTCCCTTTTAACCGCACGGCGGAGACAATTCCCATGGGTTCAACCGGATAAATTCTGCACGTTTAAAAAAATAGTCATTCTTCACAGCTAATGTGCGCCATGCAAAGTTCATTCGTAAAAAAAACAGGAAATGGAAAGATGTAGTGCCTCTCACTTATCGTTTTTTCTTTGGCGCGGAGTGCCAACCATTTTAGCCCCAAAGTAGAAGTGGTGCCCTGACCGCCATTTTTCATGTCTTTTGCTTGCAGGTTTCAGCTTAGACTTTTGACATTTTTATTAACTTTTTTCATACTTCAGATAAAAATCTGCGATGTAGTGAACCAGGTAACCGTGACCGAACGTTTCGTCGCCGGGCACCTCGTCGACTGGACATTTCTTTGCCGGCGTTTCGTCGGCTGACAATTTGCAATGTTAGTGGTTTGGAATTAGGGTTAGGGGATAGTGGTTAAGGTCAGGGTTAGGTCCGTCGTCAAAGGGTCCGTTTGACGAACCGTCCGGGGACAAACTGTCCGCCGACGAAATGTCCGGGTACCCCAGGTAACAGTATATCCAGAAAGAACCGTATGGGGATACTGTGGCGGGGGAGTGATGTTCTGTGTTAGGGAACACCCTCAATGTAAAAAGATAGAATGGGTCAATGTATACAACCTTGAATGCATCAGCATTAAAATATCACTATCACCACAGATGTCAATTACTTTGATTGGCATATAAAGACTTCCATCCACCTCTAATACCTTCCATACGGTGACTCGGGCCCTACTTAAGGAATGCGGCACAAAAAAAATCTTGCTTGGGGATTTAAATATTCACTGGCTCGATAAACCAAATCGGAGACAGTTAAAATCTCTGTTAACTATATTTAACTTTTGCAACTAATCAAAAGTCCTACTAGACTAACTGTTTCTTCCGAAACATGCAGAGACCTGCTCATTTCCAATAACTATGATAGGATCCAAAAGACGTAAAATATGATTACAGGAATATCAGAACATAACCTAACCCTATTCTCAAGAGAGCTTCCTAAAAACAGATATGCATGTGCTCAAAAAAACATATCAGAGCATGGGAGAGTACCATGAAGGGAGATCCCAATTCTGACACAGGCGTTAAACTATATCAATTATGACGATTATTATCATTATTATTATTATCTAAACCATAACCATACTAATGTCAGCTGCAATTCTGTCATGACCATTATCCAGGACGGTATTTACATTCACAAGATTTAAAAAAAAATACATACAGGCAGGCATTGAAAAAATAAGACTATGATGTCAAAATATCACTTAAAACAAAAATGATTAATGACAGACAGACTTCTCTTACTTCTCTATGAAACAAAGTAATAAAAAAATCCAAACGGCTCAATCAAATTTCTTTATGAACATAGTTAGTTAGCACCGAGAAAGGGAACACTAAATAGATCTGGAAAAATATAACTAGCAGGAAGAACTTAACAGCACAAACAAATAAAGGACACAATTGAAGGAGAAAACAACCCGTGATCCAAGGGACATAGCTACAACTTTAAATGATTATTTTATAGTTTGTTAAAGAACTGACACCTAGCACCCCTCAAATAGATTACCCACCACGACCACTTAACACCAATGAACCCATTCTCAATCTTAACATAATTTTGCAGTCACTAGCTGAGAAAGCGACATTTGGACTCAAAAGTTCCAAAGCAAAATATGTGTTGAATAGGGATGTAACATTTCTGAAATAAAACAAATAATCTTTTATAGTTCCCTAAACCACTATTGTAAATAAATCCATAAACAAATCTTTTCCCGGAACCCTGTAAGTGTTCAGTCATAATACCAGTTCTCAAATCAGGAAACCCCGCAATAACCAACAACCACAGACCTATAAGGATCCTTCCAGTCATCTCAAAAGTCTTGGAAAAGATAGTAGTTTGTGCTATTGTTCTGTGTTCTGTTTTCACTCTGTATTATTGTCTTGGAATCAAGTTTGAACCTCCTGTCTACTTAAGAGAATAAAATAATTTAGGGATATAAGCTGCTTGACGCAACACACACAAAAAATAGTTATCTTCTGCAGTCTAGTATGTCCCATCGTTTATCTTCAACCTACCCAAAGGACAAAAGATAGAAATTAGCCCTCGGCCACAATCTTACATATGTATACACACATACACACATTGATGGCGCACTGCTTTGCCCTGCAGAGACGTCAGATGGACGACAAATTTCCCTGAAACACCCAGAAGTCGTTCTCCATGGTCTCGTCAAACTCCTCTCATCCCGGTGCCTCGGAGACCACTAGAGCTGCGTGCCGCTTACCCGCTTACCCACTGTACCTCAGCTGCCTCCGGAGTCCTGTGGGCAAAAAAGGCCCGATAGGACTTCTTCAACCTGACGGCATCACTTACCTGGTGTTCTGGTGTTGCTGCTACGACAGGCACCGACCACCTTGAGAGCGCAGGTCCGGTCTGCCGCCTTAGCAATAGAGGCACGGAACATAGTACACTTGAACTCAATCTCTCCCACCTCATCCCAGACATGAGAGAAGCTCTGTCAGATGTGGGAATTTAAACTCCTTCTGGGAGGAGACTGTGCCAAGGGTTCCCAGGAGAGCCTCACAAAACGTTTGGGTCTCCCAGGCCGGACCGGCATGCTCCCCCACTATCAGAACCAACTCAACACCAGGTAGTATCGGTTGACAGCTCCGCCCCTCTTTATACCGGATGGTAAAAGACATTTGACCGCAAATCCGATGACAAAAAACACTAAGTTAATCATCAAACAGCGGCCTAGGCTGTCCTGGTGCCAAGTGCACATATGGACAACCTTATGCCTGAATATGGTCTTCATTATTGTCAATCCACAGCGAGCGCAGAAATCCAAGAATAGAACAACACATGGGTTCCGATCAGAAGGGCTGTTCTTCGATATCAAATACCTTCAGGTCTCACTGTCATTGCCTACGTGAGCAATGTCCTTTAGCAGAACGAGAAGGTCGACTGAATGAGCACTCTCCGGCCCCCTTTTCAAGGACTCCAAATAGTGTGGTTATTCTGAACTGCTTGTTTGTTGCATACGCATAAACTAAAGCCAGGTTCCTTCCCCCCACCCGAAGGCGGAGGAATGCTGTCTACAGGGGTGTACTCCAACATACAGGCACAAAGCCAGAGGGCAATAAGTTTGCCCACACCTGCTTGGAGCCTCTCAAAGTGAGCCACTCCAGTGTGGAAGTCTCCAACCCACCTCGAGAGGCGCTCACCTGTTTTAAAAAATGGTATCTGCATAAACAACAGTTAGATACACTCACACTAGTTGGCAACACTGAGTCGCCATACCTTGCAATCTTACAAAATTTCTGCATAAAAGAGTAATGACTCTCGAGAGGGCTGTTTTTTAGCTCAAGGGCCATATCAAATTTTACGAAATACATTTGTTGAATGAATGGAAATTAGTTGGTGTGCCTTAAAGCTGTTTTGGAAGAGGAGGAATATTTGTAAATATAGACATGTCAGAAAAAGGGACGCAGGATGTTAGCATTTGTTAGCTTAGCTGGATAAAAGCCTAGTGGCCTCATGCTGTCATGTGATGGTGAAATTAGGATTGCGTTTTAGTTTCAGCATTTGCCCGCAAAAAAAATCTTTTGTAAATAGGACCAATTTATAAAGCATTCTTGGCTGCTGGCTGAAGAAGCAGTTCTGATAAGTGTCGTAAAATGTTTCTCCTTCGACGACGATGGTCAACGATAATGACAATCTTTTCATCCAAACAAGATGATTGGCAATAATGACAATCTCTTCATCCAAACAAGATGATCAAAAATAATGTTAATCTTTTCATCCAAACAGTTCATGTAAGCAGACCATTTTTCACGGTTGTTGGGTTTATTATATATCTGCTTCGCTTTCTTTCAGTTTATACATTATTATATATTGGAAATGCTTTGTTTAACTTAGCATATTGACGCTGGAAGGGGTCACTTTGGTGCTTCTGCTTGCGGCCCTGGACCTTGTAATTGTTTTGATTGAAATGCATTAAATTGGCAGGAGATGAATTCGGTCTTTCAGAATCATTTGTGATGAGGACAAAGTTAGAATGAATTCTCTCTTGCAAGTAACACTAGATATGTGAAATTAATTGATGTACAAATTAACAGATGTCTTCTTGTATTGTTTATATTATATTAAAGATAACTAAAATTGAACCTAACAGAGGTAATATGCCACGAAACCTAACACTGATGTACCCAATGTGACGATTTCATTCTGTATATACAATACACTGAGTATAAATATTTAATTTAAAATAAAGGATGATGTTGGGTTTATTCTGTAATACTATTATATATGTGTGTATTTAATCATTCTTGTATTAAATCATTCTTCAAATTGTCCGAAGAGAACTCGAGGTCGTAACCAGTCCCCTAGTCCTCTCACAAGGACTGTTTATCTGACATCTCACCCAGTCCCAGGCTCCGAGGACTGTTGATTTGGGTTTGCAGCGAAGAGTCGTCAAGGACTCTTGCTACAAACAGATGGATATTAATCACTTCCAGGAACACTCGCATAGTGTTCCTACATCGTGACGCACTTTGCGCTTCTTTATCTAATTGTTATGCCAAATGAAGGCATGATTGTTTAAATTCAAATGAAGTTTGTTTTTAGTTTCCTCTTATAATTGTTAAATACCTTAATTGTTATTATACTTGCAGATGTTGTTTTTGCTTACGCATGTTGGATTAATCAATAACCTTGTAATTGTTTTGATTTATGGCTTTAAAGCTGTACGAGAAATTATTGTTTGAGAAGATACTTCGGAGACCGGGAGGAAGTCTAGATGTATTTTCCCTTTTTAGGTTGCTTGTCATTGATGCCTATTTAATTAGATGTCAATAATTACATCAGATGTCACAAATGCATGGTCTATATCATGAAACTCATGACAGGCATTACACTAAGCCTGAGATAAATTACCAATAGAGTCATACCTCAAATGAAATTAATTGGTTGTGGAAATGTTTTCATAACTTGAAAATGTCAAAATTAGAGGAATATTTTATATGTAAATTCATTAATTTGTTCCTATGTCCTTACATAACTACTAACTAAACCAGAGGTGGGCAAACTTATTGACTTGCGGGCCAGAATGTATACTAACAGACAGAGGGGCCGGGCCAGGAGCATTTGGACACGCAATGTAAATTATCAAACCTGGGGATTGAAATGTAAGAAAAAAAGACACCATTGACGATGAAAACTTATTTTCAAATTTAAACATTAAGAACATATTATTCAACGAAAGAAAGCAGTCTTTAATTGAGAGTGATGAGTGGCATTTTAATTATACTACCGTACTGCTGCTGTGCGTACATGTGCAAGTTGCTATTTTTAACACAATAGAGACTCATATTACAGTGGGAACTGTGTTCTCCCTTTTTGCCAGTGTATCAATTGCCAGTGCATCCATTGCAATCAGAAGTTAGTTTCTAGACTAGTGCGTCATCTATTGGGGAAACGAGGATATTGCAGGTGAAAAGGAAATGAATGAAGGCATTGATTTTTACTATAATTTGGACAACGTCGGCGGGCCAGATTAAAAAAAATAACGGGCCGCATGTGGCCCGCGGGCCGTAGTTTCCCCATGTCTGAACTAAACCCTTTAAAATTGGTCAAAATGTAAAAAATATTTAAGATGTGAATAACACACAAAAATGAGAGAAAATGATAAGAAAATTATTTATTAATGTTAAAAAATGAATAAGTAGTCAAACCTCGTCATACAACATTCTTGTCTTAGGATGAAAATTCGAATAATTTGCCGGTGATACTATAAAATTTTTGTGATGCGAACAAGCCAGCTGGCCATGGCACTGTCTTTTTTGCATCTCTTTCGTGTATAAAATATTTCTACGACTTTGCATGGATAAAGTCCCCCGAACAGCACCCCCCTCCGCGTGTGTCATTGTCTCTCGCATCCGCGAAATGCGTCTAATTTTACATCTATTAAACACATTCTATTACTATTAAACCACTCGTTATTTATTACTTTGTCAATATATGGTGAATTAGAAGAAATAAAACCTTTTTTCTAATGCAATATCCTGTCTTTGATGTTTTTTCAGAGGGTTGGAACAAATTAATTTGTTTTCAATTCATTTCAATGGGAAACGTCCGCTTGAGTTACAAAAAGCTTGTCATATGATCTCAGTCTCGGAACGGATTACGATGGTATGTCAAGGTACCACTGTACATACAGTGTTCCCTCGCTTATCGCGGTTAATGGGGACCGGGACCACGCGCGATAAGTGAATTTCCGCGAAGTAGGGATTCCACTTCAAAAATGCTTTATTTGAATTTAATTCAAAAAAAAAATATTATTCTTATTTTTTTTCAATTAAAAAAAAAAATACCCCCCTGTATACAGTACACCATATAGAATACGGGTAGAGTGAAATTCATGTTATAACAAAAAAAAAACTGTAAAATATGTTGCTTCAATGTAAAATTTGTATTTATTATTTTTTTTTTCAAAAAAAAAAATCCGCGAAGCTCTGAGTCCACGATAGCTGAACCGCGAAGTAGCGAGGGAACACTGTATATAAAATGTACCCGTGTTGAAACACATGGGAGAGAAAGTTACTGG
>NC_135512.1:16659345-16704345 GCF_051989575.1 Stigmatopora nigra
AGGATAGAGAGAGATAGAGAGAGATAGAGAGAGATAGAGAGAGAGAGAGAGAGAGAGAGAGAGAGATAGAGAGAGATAGAGAGAGATAGAGAGAGATAGAGAGAGATAGAGAGAGATAGAGAGAGAGAGAGAGAGAGAGAGAGAGAGAGAGAGAGAGAGAGAGAGAGAGAGAGAGATAGATAGATAGATAGATAGATAGATAGATAGATAGATAGATAGATAGATAGATAGATAGATAGATAGATAGATAGATAGATAGATAATATAACTCCTAATAATATGCTTTTGAGATATATATATATATATATATATATATATATATATATATATATATATATATATATATATATATATATATATATATATATATATATATATATATATATATATATATATATATATATATATATATATATATATATAATATATATATATATATATATATTATATATATATATATATATATATATATATATATATATATATATATATATATATATATATATATATATATATATATATATATATATATATATATATATATATATATATATATATATATATATATATATATATATATATATATATATATATATATATATATATATATATATATATATATATATATATATATATATATATATATATATATATATATATATATATATATATATATATATATATATATATATATATATATATATATATATATATATATATATATATATATATATATATATATATATATATATATATATATATATATATATATATATATATATATATATATATATATATATATATATATATATATATATATACATTTTCTCTAAAATGTGACAAATTGGTCCGTGCGCCTTCTCTGTGCACAAAATTACATTTTTGTATGGCCCTGACCACTTCAATGACTGGCTTTATTTCTTGCTGACACGCTACTTAATGCGATCAAATCAGCGGAAATTCACCCTAAAAATACCCTCTGCGCGCATTATGGTAACTCCATTCAAAACACCCCAGGGGAGTGGCTGGGCATTTCACTTCCTTGTGCTCGCAGTGCTTTTAACACTCAAAAACTCTCAATACTCAAAGAAACAGCACATTAGAGCTATACAGAGGAAATACCTATTGTGAATGACAACAGAATGCGGGTGTGAATGCTTGGAAAATGAACAGAAGCTATAAATGAAACACAATTGAACAGCTTTGAAAAGAGTAAAAGGCTTGGGAATGATGAATGCCGCTTGGCCAACATAGTAATTTGGGCCGGCAGCGTCACACGAGTTACGTGCCGATTTGGAATGAATTGTCGACACCGATATAACAGCGAGGATAATCCAAGGCTTGGGCGTTATACATGTCGCGAGTTACAATGGATTGTGGATGACTGGGCTCAAGTGTCGGTCAGCACTGTTTTTCGAGCTGACACAACCGGAATACACAACTCTGACTGACAGTGGAGCATAGCACGTTGAACGCCGAACTCTTTATATCAGATACAAACACAACCTCAATGTCTCAATAATGCACTTTCAAACTTAGTTTTGCTTGGGCTGTCTTTAAAAAAAAATCATAGCGGCTTGTCTTACATACGCTAGCGGATAGCATGAATTAGGAACACTAGCGGATAGCAGTACATACGCTAGCCTAATGTCATTCTAGCGCCTTTTCCGACGAGGCGCCCAATGTATTGACAAAAATTGAAAATATAACCTGCCACTGCGCCCTATTAGACGGTGCATTTTGAAGGTGTGAAAATATGGGAATATGCCAGTCTTTGTAAATGCAAAATATTAAATCATTCAATTTTAAAAAAGAAATAAGTCTATCTTGATGAGAACCCGATGCTTTTTAATGACATAAATTATACATTTCTTAACTGAAGTTTAAGATGTTGCGTAATGTTAAAATATCAAAAAAAAAATTGATAGTTGATGTAGCTGCAACAGTTGTCACTTTCAAACAAAAAAGAAAAAAAAAACAGCAGAATTTTATGTACCATCATTTCCTTTCTGTGTTCCGAAAGAGAGGGTATTGTCTGCATGGGGACAAATTCAAACATACAAGATGGCATGGCACCATCACGCAGAAGCCAGTGGCAGTAGATTGGTCCACTCTTATTTGTTTTTCGTGTTTTACAGCCCTTCTATCTTTTTAAATTACATTTTAACCCTTTGTACTTTAAACTTTTTACTTTAATGTTTTTACAACTTTCTTTGTTCTGTTAGCATGGCTTCTTTCTGCTTTCTGCTACTTCCCTTTTGGAACCATTCAGCCATGCCTACACTGTCATACACATGGGACTAGCTGTTACAATACGCAGCAGAAGGAGCAACACCTCAATACCGCTGGAAATTCAGAGCTGGACAAAAGTGCCGGGAGAAGAAGCAACGCTTCAGACCAACCATCCCATCATGGGATAAGATTGAAGAGCTGTCGGCATTTACCAGGCCCGAAACGAGGGCTTATACTCTGCTACTGTTGTCTTCAGCTCCAAACTACTGAGGAGTTGGACGGATAAGCTTGGAAGAGTGACTGCACATTTTCTACCTCGGTCCGAGTCTGCATTAATTCCCAATCTTGTGGAAGACTTCCTATGTGTGGTTCCAGTTTTATCCAACTTTACAATGTCTTTTTCTTGAGTCTGTGTCCGTTTTTGCTATCGTGACCAAGATGGCGCCGTTCAAGTGGCAGCTGGTGGTTCTTGTTCGCGTTGTGTTTTTGCTGCTTTTCTGTCTTAATGATTTGATTTGGTGATTCTTAATGATCCCATTTACTTTGCTTTGCTTTGTAATTTGTGCTTTTGCTTTGTTGTTCTGCGGCCTTTGCGACTGTACTGTCAAACTGTTTTTTTCTGTATCTGCATTCCCCCTTCTTGGTACTGACAGAATGAAATTTCACAAATACGGGGTGGATAAAGAAGTAACGTAAGCAGAACCAGAAAATATGCCCATAACGGTATACAGACGCTCCCCTACTTACGAACATTCGAGTTACAAACGGTATGGACGAATATGTCTGCAAATTGTGTTTATGTCGAAAAATGTTCGCAAGTTCGATTTTGTATTGCGCGCCTTTTCCCAAGTAGTACTTCTTTCCGCCGCTAATACCGACGCCTGGCGCTGTGACAGCTCATCTCACCCAGCATCCACCTTCCTCTGCCTAGTTCATTGCAGCGCGGAAGTGCATGGACGTATCTCCAGTGCACAAAGAACCTTTTTCATTTTTATCATTAAATATCTCGTGCATCCATTATTCAATATGGTAGGTGAAAAGTGAAAGGCTTCTAGTGAGGGAAGTGCAAGCAAGAGGCAAGCCATTTCATTTGAAACAAAAGTGGCAATAATAAAGAAGCTTGATGTGCGTGAGAAAGTGGTGAGCGTTGCACGGGAATACAACTTGAATCGTTCGACCGTCAGTACCAATTATAAAAAAATATCGAGAAGCGTGACCCAAATATTGAACGTTGCACAAAGGTTGCAAATCAATTGAATGATGCCATTCAGTGTTACTGCATCATTTATGATGAAAAAATGAAGAAAACTGTGCAATCGTCATTAGATAGCTTCTTTCAGCCAGTTTCTAGTAAATATCTCTCTTTAATGTATCTACCGTGTTCCCTCGCTACTTCGCGCTTCAGCTATCGCGGACTCAGAGCTTTGCAGATATTTTTCAGGAAAAAAAATAAAAAAATTAAAGATATTAAATTAAAATTATAAATCACATCATTTTACAAGAGGTGGAAACAAAATATTTAATAAGAATTAGTAATTGCATCAAAAAAAGGCCAAAGAAATGGTCAATAACATGGTGGGAGTTCAGGAATCGCTTTCGAATGACTATGGGTATGGCTTATATGAGGAAAAAACAGGACAAGCAAAAAGAGTGCAAATTGACGGCGCCACACCACGATGACATCATTTCAAGATGGCACCGTTGCGTCTGCGCGTGACGTCTCGAATTCAGCTGATACTTTCCTTTATTTCAAAATAGAGAAAAAGTGAAGAGATAAAAAGCTAAACAAAATTTATTTCGACGAATGAAATTCAAGAAAAGAATCTTGCATAAAACGCGTAATAACTCACGAACCCGTCACTGCTCGCTTCGGCGCACATCCATCTCTTACCTAAGTCCAGGGAAGCCATCTTACCTAGGGCGCTGATATATAAATCTAGTTAAACATGCTTTAACTGGCCAGACGTGACTAGCCTTGATTTTGAAATGAAACAAAATTCTATTTTCATTTTCGCTCTGTTGCTGCGGCTGCTGAATATATTGGAATGAAACATGTAGGCCGCGGGGCAGCCGATTTGACGGTGTTTGGCAATCAATGTGCACGCGGACCACAAGCGACTAAATTTTTAATGCAGTAGAGCCAGCAGAACTAATTGTGAAGGCCTTTGGGCAGATTCCTGACCCTGGCAACAAATAATGGCTGACATGTATTTGGTTAAATGCTTCAATATGAAAACAAGCAAAAAAGCTGCCAAGAAGCCCTTTCTTGGGATGGGAGAGACAAGCTATGAAAATGATATTCAAACAGATTAACTTCAGATGAAAATGCAACAACAAGGTCCAAAGTTGAACTAAAAGTGTGGACAAATAATGGAGCTGAATTGCAGGATAGGTTACATGTGCGCACAGACGGCAAGCCTATTTTGCCCCAAAATTTGTTTAGATGGGCAGCTACATTGAGCCATGGGAAGACTCATGTATCAACTGGAGGAATGGTATCTTTTGTCAAACGCTATTATACAGCCTATGGATTTAACCTCTATTCCCAATTTTTATCAGAGATTGTGCTCGACATAATCCCTAAGGTAATATTTAGGCAAAGCATGGTCAGTTCCCTCAATTGACATACCCATTCCAAACTTCCATATGGTTATTATCAAATTAAATAAAAGTGGAGGGGGGGAAATGGTTTGAAATATTTCCAGCAAAACAACCAGATATGTTAACTATAGCTATAGTATTCAGTAAGGACATTACTCCACGGTATAGTATTCCAGAAACTAGATATAGTGATGACAGCGCTCTCTTTGTAAACAAGATAATTGAAAAAAATTGAGCAGGTGTTTCAAGAGTCTTTAAGAAATCATTGTTCTATCACCCCAATAGGCATGATTGGTAGAGCGCAAGAACGGAACAATAAATGAATACCGTAGAGAAATGCATAGAGGAAACAAAAACGCCATGTATGCAATGCATTCATCTAGTGAAATTGCATATCAATCTAACAAACACAACCGAGTTGACAGCTTATGATAAATCACCATTATTCACTACAAAATGGGAAGTAGATGATGAGATGAAGATAATTTGACTGGTTACAGTAATATTTATTTTCATGTGTAATTTGTGGTCTCCATATTCATTAGAAAAAAATTAAGTGTTTTTGGTGACACTTACCCTTTTCACAAGTCTGAAACGATCAATACGCCTCAGACATGATCTTGGCGAAGTTGCCTGTGTCTGTTCATGATCTCTTGTGGGACTGATTACTAATAGATACATTTCACCCTTTCAACTCGTTTTTCCCGCAACATCAAAGCAGACTTCATCTTTGAGTCGATCACTTTCACCACAATGGGATGTGACTCTTCTACTGATCAGTGTGTTTCCCCTAATGTGATGTACTCTGGACAAACAAACAGCTCCACTGTCCTCTGGCGTCATTTTAAACTTGTTGACCAGGAATGCCTTAAGAAGTACTTGTAATTTTTTGGTAAGTGTAGTTTTTGTCGCTGCGAGTCCATTTTCTACTTCGGCACTTCAGAGATCGAGAACGTAATTTGCTATGCTGACATTTTCTTTTTTGAAGCTTAGCTGTCCAACATTTAAGATTGTTTATAACCCAGTATTCATCAGCCATCTTCCCAATCCAGCCAGCTGCCTGGGATGTAGAAAATAAAATTGGGTGCATGAACTGTGTTTGATATAATTTGTCTTAATAAACCTTTTTTTTCCAGCTCACCACGAGTGTTACACTTCAAGTTCCATTGAAAATATCAAAGGTTTACTCACCAAGCCGTGTGAAAGCTGAGTTTTATCAGGTATACCACACACTGATTTTGATCTGTCTTGTTCGCTTGCATCGTTTCGATTCTCTCCTTGACCATCTGAAGTGGTAGGTTTTTGCACCCAATGCACATACATGTCTGACTTTATTCCTGTCAGATGATACTCATCCACACGTTTTACATCAAAGCCTTCAATCTGAAAAAAGGTAAAACCAAACAAAGTAAAAAATAAATCAAACCTCAAAACAGTCTACTGCATAATACGTCCACACAAATTAAGGCCTTACCAATAACATCACATTTTTTTTATTATCTTTCATGTGCTTTTATCAGATTTTCAAGATCATTTTTACAATGCCAAAGGTGCCCCATTTAAGTCATTCTAGTTCAATCTGCATGTCTGGGAACGCACGTAACTCTTTCAACGCTGTACTGTGTCTTTTGGGGGCTGTAGAGAACCACTGCACAACCTCTTCAATAAGGATTAGGTTTGTAATGATCAATTATGCTGAGACGTAGGCTCCGCAGGGTCGCAAACTGGCCACCTCTGGGGTCGCTGTTGCCCTGCTTTGTAGCCTAAGTCCTCGCTCCACAACGGGGAGGCGGAGGTGGCTCTGGGAATGACTTTTCCATGGGACACATGTGAGGCATGCGAAACGACGATTCAAAATCATAACAAAGCTGGAAAAGGCTCGGTGTTGGCTTTGTCCAAGTTGTAATTTGAGCGATGGGAAAACCACTCTCAAATAAACAGGAGGCAAGAGCTTGTACTCATCTGCCAATCTATGTGGTATCATTCTTCTTCTGTGGTAAAATTCTCCTTTGGTGCTAAGTGCTAAGCATTTCAGCCCCAAAGAAGCACGGTCTGACTTCTGCCATCTCCCGTCTTTTAGTTGCGATTTCAGCATTTTTAATGAACTTTTTTCATACTTACTATAAAATCCAATTTAATATAAAATGATAGGTCTGAAAATACAACTTCAGGAGCAGGTTAAGAAAGAGTGACATCAATTTAAATAGGAAATAGGTTTATTACCGACCGGACTGCAGGATGGTTGGAGAATGCTCCGACAGCTGTGAACCTCTCACAGCCTGCCGTCCTTGCCATTCTCTCTGACTGAACAATAGGTCCGTCTTTATATAAGAACTCAGGTTAATATTTCTAAAACACTGATGTATTTCTAAAACAGTGATGTATTTCTAAAACAGTGATGTATTTCTAAAACAGTGATGCATGACAGTTTATGTAAACAAAACTTTGGGCTAATATGTTTAGACATTAGCAGGTTTATGTTGTATGCAAACACGATATTTTTATAGCTCACACAAACTGCTGCAGCCTCTTATATCGAACAAACAGTTCCAAAGCGAGTTGGCCATATTCCACAATACAAGGAAACAATTGCAAGGCCAGCTAGTTAGCTATCTTACAATTTGTGGTGCAAACAAACAACTGCAAGGCCAGCTAGTTGGCTTATCTTATATTCCACTGTCCTAACAAACAATTGTAAAACCAGTTTGGCCACATTGGCTCGACATGAACAAACAATTATTAACCCAGGTGGCAGGTCTACCCGAATAAAAATCCAAAATTGATGGGAAGATGAATGGAGCCAAATTCCATTCTGGCAGAAACCCAGTCTGGGAAGGAGGTTTATCTTCCAATAGGCCAATGATCAAAACCATAAAGCCAAATCTGCAAGGAATGGTTTTAGAATGGTGAATGGCAAAGTCCAAAGTCTGAATCAAGTCGATAAACTGTGGCGAGAGCTGAAAATTGATTTTAATAAATGCTCCATTCAATTTAACTGAGCCTGAGCTGTTTTGTAAGTAAAAATGGGCAACAATTTCAGTCACTTGGTAAGCAAACTTGATACAGAAATAACCCAAGCGAGTTGCATCTGTAATTGCAGCAAACGGTGGTGCTACAAAGTATTATTGCAAGAGGGACGAATAATGCTCCGCGCCGAAGTTTGCATGCTTTTATTTTTTGAAAAAAAAAAAAACAAGTTTGGCCACCCCCCGATTGTGTCCTACTTGTTAATTATTGACGTAAAAAAATCATATTAAATCTTAAAGTTTCAAGCCTGAAATGTGATTAAAGGTTAAAAAGTTGAAGGGGCCCGAATACTTTCACAAGGCATTGTATCATGTCCATGTCTCAGAAACTTGGAGCCAGAGGTGGTTTAACAAAGTGTTAGTTGTGTTTTCTTGACCATTCAGTGTTTTTACATACCCAATGGCCCAGATATACAGGGAGGATTGGCTCGCTTCTCTGCTGCAAGAAGAAGATGACCATGAGCGCAAAGGAATATGAGGGGATGCCGCCTTCAGCCTGACAGTCAATGTGACAAAGCTGCAGAAAACAAGGTACAGTTTACTTGTAAAGCAACGTGAAAAGGAAAAACGATCGTTTCATTATCATGTTTCTATCAAAGTAGATTAGTATGGGGTCGAAAGATAGCACTGTCACTCTTCAACAGCTGCCAGAGGATTGGATAACTTTATTCATCCCATATTCGGGAAATTACATTGTGGCAGTAGCAAGAGGGTGATTAGACAGAACAGCAAAGCAAAAGCAAAAAGTTCAAAGCAAATCAAATTAAATGGAATCATCAAATGATTAAGACATAAAAGTAGCAAAAACACAAAACGAGCAAGAGCGGACGGAGGTACCGCGGCCGCCGGCTGCCGCTGAAACAGCGCCATTTTGGTTGCGGTAGATAAAACAGACTCAAAAAGATGTTGTAAAGTTGTACAAAAACTGGAACCACACACAGGAAGTCTTCCACGAGATGGGGAACTTCTGCAGACTGTGACCGAGGTAGAGAATATGTAGAGTCGCTCCTCCAAGCTTATCCGCACAGTTTCTCAGTAGTCAGGAGCTGAAGAAAACAGCAGCAGGGCAGAACTCCTCGACTCCGTTGCTGGTAAGCGCCGACAGCTCTTCCATCCCATCCTACAATGGAATGGTTGGTCAGAAGCGTTGCCTCTTCTCCCGGCACTTTTGTCCAGCTCCGAAACTCCGGCGGCACCGAGGTGTTGCTCCTTCTCCTGCATATTGTAACTGCTAGCAGCTGTAACAGCTGTGTGTGACAGCAGAGGCATGGCTGACTGGTTCCAAGAAAGAAGTAGCCGAAAGAAGCCAGGCTAACAGAACAAGGAAAGTTGTAAAAACATTAAAGTAAAAAGTATAAAGTACAAAGTAGAGTAAAAGGGATGTATTAAGAAATATTAAAATGTAATTTTAAAAAAAAGATGGAAAGGCTGTAAAACATGAAAAACACAATAGTGTACAGAGCTACTGCCACTGGCTCCTGCTTGAACGGCGCCATCTTTTCAAAGGCGAATGAGAAGGGTGCAAAGGCAGGTGGAATATGCGACTGAGAAAGGTGTGCACCAAGATCTTATTCAGATATCCACATCTAAGGTGCCCACCAAGGCACTGATTACTGACGCTCCAATCCCCTGTACCCCTTCCTCTCCTTTGCTGTACCCTCCCTCCCTTCTGCTTTACCATCTCCCCTGCTCTACCCCCTCCTCCCCTCTACCCTCTCATCTTCTTTCCTCTCACCTTTTCTCTACCCTCTCCTCTCATCTACTGTCTTCTCTCTTCTACCCTCTCCTTTTCTCTACCCTCTCATCTCCTTTACTCTCTCCTCTACCCTCTACTCTCCTCTCCCCTCTCCTGTTTCTCCACTACCCTCTCCTCTGCTCAAAAATATGAGAATGTTTCATTATAATGTTTGAGTAGGAGTTGATTGGTTTGTGTTAGAGAATAGCTCTGCCACTCTTCAACAGCTGTCCAAGAAAACAGGCTAATAAGGAGGGTGACAAGCCAGGTGGATCAGGGTCTTCCTGCAGAAATCCCCATCAATGGCACTCACCAAGGCACTGATCTCTGAAGCGCCTCATCCACTGTAGCCTGTAGCCTTTCCTCTCCTGTGCTGTACCCCCTCCTCTGCTTTACCTTCTCTTCTGCTCAAACCTCTCCTTTGCTCTACCCTCTCCTCTGCTCTACCCTCTCTTCTGCTCTACCATCTCCTTTGTTCTAACCTCTCCTCTGCTCTACCCTCTCCTCTGCTCTACCCTCTCCTCTGCTCTACACTATCCTCCCCTATATCCTCTCTTCTCCTCTGCTCTACCCTATCCTCTCCTCTCCGCAACCCTCCCCTCTCCTGTGCTGCACCCCCTCATCTGCCCAACCCTCTCCTCTCCACTACCCTGTACTCTCATATACTCTCCTCCACTCTGCTCTCCTCCCCACAACTTTTTCCTCCTCCAAAATCTCTACACTATTATTTTCTCTAACCTCTTCCCTGTTTTCCTCTGCCTTCTCCTCTCCTCTCTTTTATCCTCTCCTCCGCTCTACCCTCTACTCCTTTCATATACCCTCTCTGGTACCCTCTCTTCTGCTCTACCCTCTCTTCTGCTCTACCCTCTCCTCTGCTCTACCCTCTCCTCTGCTCTACCCTCTCCTCTGCTCTACCCTCTACTCTGCTCTTACCTCTCCTCCCCTTTCCCCTCTCTTCTCTACACTTTCTTCTCCTCTCCTCTACCCTATGCTCCCTTCTAACCTTTCCTTTCCTCTACCCTCTCCTCTAACCCTTCCTCTCCTCTAAAGCCTCCCTTTGCATTCTTTTCCTTTACCCTCTCCTCAACCCTCTAGTCTCCTCTACCATCTCTTTCCCTCTACCCACTCTTCTCCTCGCTCCTTTCCTGTACCCTCTCCTTTACTCTCTCCTATCCTCTAACTTCTCCCCACTTACCTTTCCTCTGCCCTTTCTTCTAGTCTTGTCTCCTCACGACCCTCTCCTCTACTCCTCTGTCAACACCTCTATTCTCCTCTACAATCTCCTTTCCTCCACTCTACGCTCTCAGCTTCTCTGTTCTCCTCTACCCTCTCCTCAAAGAAAGGGAGAATGTTTCATTTTCATGCTTTGGTGTCAGAAGATAGCACTGTTGTGCTGCTACTCTTTAACAGCCGCCCGGGACGAGCGTGCCAGGCCAGGTGGATCATGCGACTAAGAATTGCACAAGGCTCTTCTTCCTGCAGATATCCCCATTTATGGTGCTCAAAAAGGCACTAATCACAACTTTCCTCACAACGCCTTGGCTCCACCCTCACCTCGGCTCCAACCTCTCCTCTGCTCTACCCTCCCTTTCTACTTCTCCTTCTCCTTTCCTCTCCTCTTCCCTACACCTCTCCCTTTCACCTGCCTTCCCCTCTCCTTCACTTCCCCTCTCCTCTCCCGGTCCCTTCTCTTCTCCCCTTCCACTCCCCTACAGTGATCCCTCGCTTATCGCGGTTAATGGGGACCGGGACAGGGACCAGTTTTTCTATCATTCCCGGAAACACATCCTCAACATAACGCCTCACTGCTGCTCCATCTGCAGAGGTTGCATCTCCATGCAGCGACACATTCCTTAGTCCGACTCGCCGCTTATACCTCTCAAGCCAGCCCTTGCTGGCAGCGAAAGCCCTACGTGGTCGTGGGTTAGTCTGGCTTGAAGCGCCGGGCAGAGGATCACCTTCGTCGACGTCTTCTTCCTCGTCCAGAACGTTGACGTCGTCTTCACCACTCGCATGCACCATGGCATCAAACAAAGATTTAGCCTTACTTCGGATTAAGTTTCCGTCCAGACTGATTTGCCTCGCCCTACAATCACGGATCCAAATAACCAGTGCATGGAGTGTTTGGGAGGCATCACGAAGGGCTTCACAAAACTTTTACGCTTAACTTGGCGAGAAGCGTACTGTATAGCACAAGATAGGCGTGGACTGAGAATGGGCATCCGTGGTGAATGGGCCAATGGGGAGTCGAGTATATTCATTGAGCATTCAGCTTGCCAATCAACTTCCGTTTATGCCCGTGATGCGGCCGTGATCCCCCATACATGCATTTTTTGTGTTTTAAAATTTATAAAATGATAAAATTACTAATTCTAATTGAATATTTTGTTTCCACACCTTGTAGGACGATGTAATTTATAATTCTAATTTCTAAATTCCATTTCTTAAAAAAAAAAATCCTGAAAAAAATCCGCGAAGCTCTGCGCGCGCAATAGCTGGAACGCGAAGTGGCGAGGGATCACTGTATATCCCGCCTCTCCTCTTTCCCTCTCCTTCCCTTCTCCTCTCCCCTTCCCTTCTCTTTCCCTTTGCTCCTCTCTCCCCTACCCCCCACCCTTCCCTTTATTATTCACTTGTATACTCACTCTCGCCCAATATCGGAAAGCCAGGACCAGGGGAACCAATCTGGGTTCCATTTTAGTCAGAGCTGCCATGTGATTTGTTGCGAGACAAGCAACATCATTGCCTGCACTCACTTTGCACGTCAGGCCACTGTGGGGAAAAAAAAACATCTCAGATTTAATCATTAAGTTTTCAAGTTTAATATAATCAAATTATATTTAATGATTTTTGTGATATTTTTGTTGTGCGAAATGCATGATAATAGTCCTGACAAGTATTTATAAATAATTGTTTTGTCCAAACGTGGATCATGAAGATGTTGTAACTAACTATGGCTCTGGGCAGTATTCATCAACCTCCGTCGATCGCATTTCAGCAGTTCCCTTGTTCCATTTTTAGGAGTTTTTCCAGAGTGATTGTGATTCATGCAAAATTGGCATGAAATGTAAATAAATAACATAGGTCAATTTAAATCAATCTGTTATCATGTTTTTACACTAATTGAAATATTAGGTTTTTACACATTTTTGAAAAAGTACCACATAATGAAAATAAGCCTTTTTTGTGTTTGGTCCTTCTATGTTCAATTTACAGGCAGAAATTCCAACAGGTGTCACACTGAAGTCACACTTGGATGTTGTGCAATGTAAAAATATTGGTCGTTTCAGAGACAGGTTCAACATGGGATATTTTGTCCAATCCGAACCAATATATGTGTGCAATTGTCTGGCATTCTTATTAGATTTAAAACAAAACGCCGTTGTTGGAAACTACGCGCCATATCAAATATCTCCTGCAGATGGAAGACCACATTTCTCATCCTTGTCGTGGTCCGCTGCCTCTTCTTACGCACTCCGGTGTTGACGTGCCAGCTTCAATCATTTACGGCGGGAATCCCCCGTAATGCAGTTTCATTTTTTTTTATTTATCATGGTTACTACTCATTTAGTCTCCTTGGAAAAATATATTGTAGCAGTTTTCCAAGTGTTTGCTTCCTGTTTCGTATAACGCACGGTAGACTCATTTATGCCTTGAGAGTATCAATGTCACATTTTCTGTCAGTCATGTCTTGTTTTTTCTTGGGCTCATAGGATGCCTTGGATGGTCCAGGACGCATGGGAGGCCACCGTGAAGTGGTAAAGGATCACAGTATATTACAAATTGAAGATTTTTCACCAAATGAATAGCTGTTTAGCACGACTTTAGTTGACTCAACCATGAATACTTTATACTGTGATCCTTCAGTATAACAAGTTCATGAAAGATGTTCATAAAATGTCAAAATCCATACTGAAACTCGCGAGCGGAAGACAGATGAAAAATGGCGGAAGTCGGAGCTGATTCTTCTTTGGCGCTAAGTGCAATTAATCCTAGAAGAATGACGTCATACCTTCTATTTACGGAAATAATTGGTTGCAAAACTTTTTACTTAACTTGAACATTTCGTAAATAGAGAAAATCAATTAATAGCACACAAACATGAACACACCTTTAATAAACACAGCATTAAAAATTCAAACAAATACATTAATCAACAACATGCATTAACAATTTATGATTTCTTTGAAATGTAAATTTACATCGATTTTATAAGTCACTGCTGTCTCTTTCCTACTTCTGCAGTGCTAGTAGATGAAAATTTTGAAAAACATCCATACAAAGTCGATTGCCTTTGATGACTTTTAAAAATGTTTCTCAAATGCACAAGACAACACTGAAGCTTCAGGAACATGAAGTGATACAGGTACTGACGACTTTGAACACCAGGAATGTTGCTGGCCATGACGGAATACCTCACGAGTTTGCTTGTACAGCAAACAGGTCCACTGAGGACCCCATTGCGGTAGCTTTACACACAGCACTGAGCCACCTGGAGCAAAAGGGGAACTATGTGAGAATGCTTTTCATTGTCTGTAGCTCAGTCTTCAACACTATAATACTGGACATTTTAGCTGACAAACTCGCCCACCTTGGACTATCCTCATCCATCTGCTGCTGGATTAAGAACTTCTAACCAACCATCCACAAACTGTTAGACCCCACCTCTCTTCTTCCATTACACTGAGCACTGGGTCCCCTCAAGGCTGTGTACTGAGTCCTCTTCTGTATTCCCTTTACACATACGTCTGTACACTGACCCACCTGTCTAACTCAATCATCAAATATGCCGATGACAACACTGTGGTCGGACTCACCTCAGGGGGGATGAGTCTGTCTGCAGAGCTGAGGTTAACAAACTGTCTTTGTGGTGTTCATCTCACACTAAACACCACAAAAACTAAATAAATAATCCTGGACATTCACAAACGCAGCACAGATCTGGCACCACTCCTCAAAATTGGAGTATGCATAGACAGGGTCCAGTCCTTCAAATTCCTGGGGGTCCACTTCACGGACAAGCTTTCCTGGTCTTCCAACATATACGGCAGTGGTCAAGAAGGGTACTCAGGAGGAACAACTTGCACACTTAGTTTCTGGTAACCTTTAGAGCCACTGTGGAGAGCATCCTGGCATAATGCATTACAGTGTGGTACACTAGAAGCACGGCAGCAGAAGAAAACCATGCAGAGAGTGATCAACACGGCCGGATGACATTACCAGCCCTCGCTACCTCAGCAAAGCCGGGAACATTGTTAGGGACCCATAACACCCTGATCACAACCTGTTCTAGCTGCTGCCCTCTAGCAGACACTACAGGTCTCACCAAGCACGGACAAATAGACTTAAAGAGAGTTTTATTCCCACAACCATCGGGACTCTGAACATTAGCACGACACACAATCCCTTCTGTGCAATAATATTGTGCAACATCTTAGATTGCGCAGTATTTTAGAGTTCACATGGCCAAGATGTGACTTTTAATTTTTTTTATTACCTAGTTATGTTTTTTTTATTGGGAAAAAGCACTTGGTAGAGTAGGACCACCAATTTTGTTATACACAGCTGTGTATGATGACAATAAAGGCTTTTGATTTGATTTTGAATGATTTGACTTCCGCCATATTTCATCTGTCTTCCGGTTGCAAGTTTTAGCCTAGATTTAGACATTTTTCTGAACTTTTCTTTGCATAAATCTGAAAGAAATCTGCGATGTAGTGAGACCACAAAGTGAATAAGGATCACAGTAACTGCTGCTTGCTCTTTTTTTGAATTATTATTTTTTTCACTAGCTGAGGAAAAAAACTGAAAAAATTACCCAAAAAAACAACCCTCAAAATCAATTAATTAGAAAAAAAGGGACTTGAGTGGGGAAACAAAAAAAATCATTAACCAACCAATAACAATTAATTATTTCAAAAACTGGGCATTTTCCAAAACATTTCATAGAAAAATAAATAAAATAAATCCATTTAAAAATTGGTCAAGACTTTTTTTATTTTTTAGGTGAATGCAATACGCTTCGGTAGTTGCAAGGCATCCACTTCACAACGTTTTTGGTATCCAATTCATTTTTAGCGAGTTGGGCCCTGAAGGGTGCCGAATTCAAGCAAGAATTGGACTACACGTTGCAAGTGCCCAGACCGAGAGCCTGATGCGCATATAAAAAAAAACAGATCTGTGTTCCAAAAATATTTGATGAGAGGATAGTGCATGCACACATCGCACATAAATACACTAGTCCTTCCCATTATTGTATCACCACCAATTCAAATGTATAGACTCCATAGACTCAATAGAATTTAGTCATTTACAAGATAATGTAAACCGTGTGTGTTCACAAGGAATAGGTCATTTTACTAGGTAGTCATGGCAACACGGTTTCACTATTGGGTTTGATGCACCCTATGCAATGCCTGCATGCTTCTCATTAAATATTGTGATGCAACCCTGGAATGATAGATCCAATGTTCTAAAAACATTTTTGCACTTAACACTTTTCAAACATAAATGTGTATCTGAACCAAAATCTAATCTAAAGCTAACAAGTTATAAGGGAATAGAAGTATCACATACCTAATGACATCTCGACAGATGATGGCAGGAACTTTGGCATGAAAGTCTGACACAACATCTGAAAATTCAGCTTGAGAAAGACATTACATAATCTAAGTCACACAAGGTCAGTTAATTTAAGCATGTTCTATGCTGCAGTCACGACAAATCTATCAACCGCGATACAGTTAAATTATTAAAAGGTTATTTCAAAAAGAAAAGCTCTGTAATACACAACACCCCATTAGGAAGAAACAAATTATAAAAATGTTTTTAACTTTTTGTTTACGTTGCAATGTCTAGACTCCGAACAACTTCCGATTTGAGTGATGTAACGTTTTAAAATCTCATTATATTTTGAATTTTTCCACTCATTACTAAAACCTAATAGTACGCAAAAAGCAATGTTGCACTAAAACCGACTATACGTTGTTCAAGCTATTGAAACCAAACAAAATCTGGTTCGGGTAAAGTAAAAAGAAAGAATCCACTTAAATCTTGTAACATCGTGATTTTTTTTACTCCATTTTATTTCAATCTCATAACATTATATGTCAAATGCAACATATGTCAAATGCAATACAAGACAAGACAAAATTCTCGACCATGTCTACTCGAACATCAAACATGCCTATAAAGCTGATCCTCTCCCACATCTAGCTGGATCAGACCATCTTTGTATATCTCTAACCCCTGCGTACAACACACTCCGAACGCAGACAAAGCCAAAAATAAAGTCAATAAAAACTTGGTCCGAGAACGCTCTTTCTAAACTGCAGGACTGCTTTTCCCGCACCAACTGGGAACTTTTTGAACACAACGACCTCCTGGACTATACAGAAAATGTACTCTCCTACATCAGAAACGGCATTGACAACGTCACTACAAACAAACGGATACGAGTTTTTCCAAATCAAAAACCCTGGATGACCAAAGAGACACAAGCACTTATCAAATGCCGTAACACCGCCTACAGATCGGGGGACAAAAGAAAGTATAGAGCTGCCAGAGCTGAGCTGAAAAGGGGCATAAAGAAGGCCAAGGCAGCATATACTAAGAAAATCGAAGAGCACTTCAAAGAAAACAACCCAAAGAAGATGTGGCAGGGAATACGACATATCACTAACTACAAGAACAATTCCATGTCTGTAAACGCGAATGTCTCACTAGCGGAGGAACTGAACCATTTCTTTGCCCGCTTTGAATCTGACAAATCAAACCAAGTGTCAACACTCCCACCACCACCCTGCGACAATACACTGGAGTTTCAGGAACAGGAAGTGAGACTGGAAATGCAGTCTGTGAACACCAGGAAGGCTGCTGGTCCAGACGGAATACCTGGCAAAGTGCTCAAAGCCTGTGCTGAACAGCTGGCAGGAGTCTTCACGGACATTTTCAATCGGTCCTTGCAACAATCCATCGTTCCTGCCTGCCTAAAATCTGCCACCATCATTCCTGTCCCCAAAAAGCCAACCATCGGCAGCTTGAACGATTACAGGCCTGTTGCTCTCACGCCTGTGATCATGAAGTGCTTTGAAAAGTTGGTGGCCCGACACATCAGAAAGACAATTCCCCCCTCAGTTGACCCGCACCAGTTTGCTTATAGGGAAAACAGGTCCACTGAGGATGCTATCGCCGTGGCTCTTCACACAGCACTGAGCCACCTGGAGCACCAGGGGAACTATGTGAGGATGCTTTTCATAGACTATAGCTCAGCCTTCAACACCATCAAGCCGGACATCCTGAAGGACAAACTCTACCACCTTGGACTATCCTCTTCAATCTGCTGCTGGATAAAGAACTTCTTGACTGGTCGACCACAAACTGTCAGAATGGGTCCACACCTCTCTTCCTCCATCACACTAAACACAGGCTCACCACAAGGCTGTGTACTGAGTCCTCTCCTGTACTCCCTGTACACATACGACTGCACACCAGCCCACCAGTCAAACTCTATCATCAAATTCGCCGATGACACCACTGTGATCGGACTCATCTCAGGCGGGGATGAGTCAGCTTACAGAGACGAGGTCGACAAACTGTCTTCTTGGTGCTCGGCGAACAATCTTACACTGAATACCGCAAAGACTAAAGAAATAATCTTGGACTTTCGCAAGCGCAGCACAGACCTGGCCCCACTCCTCGTTAACGGAGTATGTGTAGACAGGGTCCAATCGTTCAAATTCCTGGGAGTCCACGTCACGGATAGGCTCTCCTGGTCCACAAACACCACAGTGTTAGTGAAGAAGGCCCAGAAACGACTCCACTTCCTCAGGGTACTGAGAAGGGACAAGTTGGACACCAAGCTTCTGGCAACCTTCTACAGAGCCACTGTGGAGAGCATCCTGACTTACGGCATTACAGTGTGGTATACCGGAAGCACGGCAGCAGACAAAAAAGCCATACAGAGAGTGATAAACACTGCCCAGAAGATCGTCGGCTGCTCTCTGCCATCGCTAGAAGACATTGCCAACCCCCGATACCTCAGAAGAGCCGGGTCCATTGTTGGAGACCCATACCACCCTGGACACGGCCTGTTCCAGTTGCTTCCATCTGGCAGACGCTACAGGTCCTACAAAGCACGGACAAACAGGCTCAAGGACAGCTTTTTCCCAACAGCCACCAGGTCTCTGAACCTGCAGCAACACGTGACGTGACGACTACACATATCCCTACTATGAAATTAAGTCAAGTCGAATTGAAGTAACAGGAAGGTCGTTTGGTGCAGATCTACCTTCCACAGGATGACTGAGGGAGGGTAAGTATAAAGACTGAGAGGTAAGTGATCCATCTTATTCTTGTTGGCATCGGTGAGGCAACTTGTAGTCGCCGGAAAATGGCGCTCAAGGCGGAGAGCTAACAAGTATGAATATGTCATAAATAAATGTCATAAATGTGTCTCGCCTGGGAAGACGAACTTGTGGAGAAGCACTATACAATTTAGTCATACGCTGCTGAGGGTATGATGACTACTAGGCTTTTTGTCAAGTCAATGATGACAATGCCTATGTCTGATTTTCATTTTTCATTACGTGAGGAGCAGTTTCCTGCTCAGACAGACTTACCGCAACCAAACAGCTACCGGTTAAGGTTACATAAAAATAAAAATGACAATATTACGATTAAAATCTTGTAATAATAAAATTCACGATTTTGTTTGTCATTTTCAATTTTGAAATATAAAAATTTTCTTTTCTGAATATTACAATATACGGATTCTTGTAATTTCCTGTGGCACACTTGACCATTTCTCACAGGTGAAATGCTGTCTTAAATCAGATTCTCAAACTACCTTCTCTAGTTTCTCTCGATTTGAAGAAACAGTAACTCTACTCTAATTTTCTCCTTGTTGAATTATTTTCTTAACGTATCTTACGGAGGAAACTTATTTTGGCCAATAGGAATTTTTCTTTTGGTTCCAACCCCGAGATTGTGGCCATTGGTGAGGATAGAAATCTAGGTCAACCAGGAAATAGAGAGCTTTGCCATGTGGCTCAGCTGCGTCTTTATGATAACAGAGTATGCTTAACTGCACACGCTGCACTGATCAGCCTGTAAATCTCCAACTTATTTTTGAACATGACCCCAAGATACTCCACTTAGGCGTAGACCTCATCCTTGACCCACAAAGAGCATTCAATCCTTTTCTAATGGATGACCATGATCTTTATTTGGAGGTGCTAAATCTCATCCTGATTGCTACACACACAGATGAAAACCAACACGAACAGAGTTGCAGTTTGGGCCTCGATGAAGCTGAAAGATCCACATTCTTAAAATGTCAAGATGCAATATTGAGGCCAGCAAACTGGACTCCTCAACACCGCGGCTGGGTCTAGATATTCTGTCAAAAGAGTTTACGAACAGGATCGATGACAAATGGCAATCAAACAATATAATGTAAACGGACATAAGCTTTGTCATCATTGACATCATCATCATAGGTCTAATTGTCATCATACCCAGCTGCGTATGACGAAATTGTTAGTGCTTCTTCACAAGGTGCGCTTTCCCGGCAAAAAGCCCAAATAAGTGATAATTTCAGACTCGGCATTCTGCCGTGATGGATATATCGCATCACCCCCCGAATGGATCACTTACCTCTCACTGTCTCGTCACTTACCTTCAGCCAGCCAGTAGGAGGCAGATCACCGCCCAATGTCTTTCATGTTACCTCACCCTGAAGTTATTACACAGAAGGGATCGTGTGTCGTGCTACCGCAAGTTAAGATTCCTGATGGATGTGGGAAAAAGTGTCCTTAAGCCGATTTATCCGTACTTTGTGAGACCTGTAGCGTCTGCCAGAGGGCAGCAGCTGGAAGAGGTTGTGACCAGGGTGGTATGGGTCCCCGACAATGTTCCTGGCTCTGCTGAGGTAACGGAGGCTAGCAATGTGTTCCAGTGAGGGTAGAGAGCACCTGCCGATCTTCTGGGCAGTGTTAATAACTCTCTGCATGGCCTTCTTGTCTGCTGCCGTGCTTCCAGTGTACCACACTGTGATGCAGTATGCCAGGATTGCATCCACAGTGGCTCCATAGAAGATTGCCAGAAGCTTAGTGTCCAAGTTGTTCCTCCTGAGTACCTTGAGGAAATAGAGTCATTTCTGGGCCTTCTTCACTACTGCCATGGTGTTCGTACACCAGGAGAGCTGTACGTGACGTGGACCCCCGGGAATTTAAAGGACTAGATCCTGTCTACACATACTCCATTCATGAGGAGTGGGGACGGATCTATGCTGTTTCCGAAAGTCCAGGATAATTTCTTTAGTTTTTGTGGTGTTTATCTCTGTAGGCCGACTCATTCCCCCTGAGATGAGTCCGACCACAGTGTTGTCATCGGCAAATTTGATGATGGGGTTAGACTGGTGGGATAGTGTAGTCATATGTGCACTGGGAGTACAGAAGAGGACTCGGTACACAACCTTGAGGGGAGCCCGTGCTCAGTGTAATGGGTGAAGAGAAGTGGGGTTCTAACAGTTTGTGGTCGGTTAGTTAAGAAGTTCTTTATCCAGCAGCAGATGGAAGAGTATAGTCCAAGGTGGCAGAGAGTGTCAGTCAGAATGTCCGGTTTTATAGTTTTGAATGCTGAGCTATAGTCAATGAAAAGCATCCTCGCGTAATTCCCATGGTGCTCCAAGTGGCTCAGTGCTGTGTGTAGTGCTATGGCAATAGCATCCTCAGAGGACCTGTTTGGTCTATAAGCAAAAGTATTTCAGGGTTTTCTTTGTTAAAAAGGTCAAAAATCTCCAAAAAAAATCATTCCACATCACAATTTTGTCCCACTTCTTGATAAAAGATTTTAATTTTATATCTTTATGTTTGAAGCCTGAAATGTGGCAAAAGGTTGAAAAGCTAAAGGGGCCTGGATATTTTCACAAGGCAATGAATGGCTGGTGGCACACTGAATATGCGACTTTTCCAGATTTTGATGTGGCGCAGTTCCATGTCTTTGTCACCACACAGAAACCTATTCAATGTGTATGTCGGTTGGGCTGTTACATAGATGCATTTCCTCGATCTTAACCGAGCTTTGAGATGCTTGAAAAGCCACATTTTCACCAAAACTAGGATATGCACATGCATTTCCTCGATCTTAACCGAGCTTTGAGACGCTTGAAAAGCCACATTTTCACCAAAACAAGGATATGGATAAAACAAGGATATGCATATGCATTTCCTCGATCTTAACCAAGCTTTGAGACACTTGAAAAGTCACATTTTCACCAAAACTAGAATATGCCTATGCATTTCATCGATCTTAACCGAGCTTTGAAACGCTTGAAAAGCTACATTTTCACCAAAACTGGGATATGCATATGCATATGTATATGCATATGCACATATATATGTATATGCACATGTATATGTATATGCACATGCATGCAGTAGGTCTTAACTAAATTTAGATTGGTTTTAAAGTATCAGGTTTTACACAAATTTAGTCATAAAAATTGTGTCAGATAAAACGGTTCAGAAAATGAATGAATGAACAAACATTCAATACGTAGGCAGAATCACCACTGAAGCATCTTTGACTCCATTAAAGTCGGAACTTAGGCACCTGCTAAATGCTCTCTTGAGAAGTGTACATGTTATCATTTAAAAATATTACAACCGGTATTTTTTTACTGGTGAAACTTTGGCGACAAATTCAGTACAATAATCCCTGAGGTGATGACGGGACTTTAACCTAGAAATTACAGTGACTGCTGCTGACATGAAGATGTGTTACGACTAGGAAAAGATCTCAGGACAATTTCTCCAGAATCATATCCCTCGGGGCTTACTTTCTCCTCTAAGCCAATTTCATTAAGCTCGTCTAACAATTAAGTCATTGAGTCTCAATCACTGTTTTCATTGACTCACGTTCCTCCTGCTTGAATACTTCCCCTTCAGGCTTCAGTTTTTAACGATAGCATAATTTCAATAGTTACACTATTTTTAAATACCTTTAGACAAGAATCAATCATATAATTAGTGTGGGGAAAATGGAGACGGTGAGACCTTCTGTGGGTGAAAATAATAAAAATAAATTAGAATGGAAATAAAAACAATCATTAACTCCTGCCAAGGGTGCATTAAACATTATTTAGTTCCATGGGGTGTTGTGTATATAATTTTGAGATAACAAAAGGTTAAATGAGACTTACTGCTGTTTTTGAGGATGTCAAGCACTTGAATCAGAACTTCCGGTTGTGTCATCTGGATGTGCAAAAGCATAAAGAAACAAAAATTTCAAATTCTTGCAAAATATACAAAGTGTCGTCCTTCACATACTTGCCACCTCATTACTATGCCACTCTCACTATTATACCACTTTTGCTTGGTCCCGACAAAATTCACTACAAAATAAAATTACTGTCACCCCTTATCTCGCTACTAAGTCACTATTGTGTGTGTTGTATTTTCGAATTCATTAATTTTTCAAATTTAGCTTACTCTGTCAGCTCAGAAATGCAAGCGAACCGACTTTATGCTGCAGGAGATCATCTATGCCGCGAATGAGTCGACTCAATCCAGGATGGCCGGGCAGATAAGCAAGAAATGGGGCATCGAAGTTAAAAGAACCACTGTGAAGGGCATTCTCAGCAAGGATGCAATCGGGGCTTTCATCAAAGCGCAAGAAGCTGACGCAGGGACAAGACCCGAAGCTAGATGAGGGGCTTCTCATGTGGCTCATCTGATTTGCAATCCCTAGAGATGTAGGATGGCTAGGTGGACGGATGGATAGAGGGTCAGATTTTTAAGATAAAAGCAAAGATTTAAGTTAAATCAGACTAAAACTCCTCGTTGACAGATCAATCAGGACTACCGAAATTACGTAATTTTTGGTTTAATGCCACAACAATGAGAGAATTTCGGATGAAATAATTTTCTTCAAAATTGAAATTCTTCAAAAGCAAAAGTTTGTTTATTTTCTTGGTATTGTGTAGCGTTTACTTTGAACAGCTCTTTCCGACGCAATTGTTGAAACTGAGTCAGGATTGTCGGTTGCCTTGCTTGACAGATTATAAATTATTGACAGTAGATATAAAGTGACACTTCAGTTCTCTTCAGATTTTCTCCTGCTGGAATCTTTACTGCCTGTCACGTTAGAGGTGTCAACTATGACAAGGTAAACCACTACAAAAATGAAGCTTGACCCCCTTCCTTGTAGGAGAGGGGGGGTCTGGAGACTTTGCAGCTGCATGGCAGCTGGTAGTTGCACGCGAGGCAGGTGTTGAAGTTGTTGTAGTTCCTGCTCTCTTCTGACACGCTCTCCAATGGCAACCTAGAACCTAGTTCAAAACCAAACACTCAGGATAGCATCCGGATGTCTCTCTATGTCAGCCATAGACCAGCTGCATGCTGAGTGCGCGGTTATGCCTCTGAAGGAGCACTGTGAAATGATCGGAAAGCAGTACCTGGCGGCATGCCATCTTGAAGGCCATCCAGGTCGCAGACTTCTTCATGCAAACCAGAAACCAAGAAAGATGAAAAAGACCATCATCACACAGCATGGCAAGGAAATAGAAAAAGAATACGACAAGCCAAATCCTACCAAAGAAGACTACAAACAATGCGTCAAATCCATTCACACCAAAGAAGTTCAAAACATCCTCAACAAGGCAAAACCCAACAAAGTCCTCAATGCCCTACCACCTCTAATAAACCAAGAAGAAAAACTGCTGAGCAGGAAGGTGAGATCCGAGCTCGCCAGGCTCAGATCAGGCTACAGCAGGAAACTAAACAGCTACCTGTCCAGGATCGATCCAGGAATACAAGATGCCTGCCCAAAATACAACTTTTCCCCCCACAATACTGAACATCTTTTTTCGTGTACAAATGACCCCACAAATCTAACCATCCAAGACCTCTGGACAAGACCAAAGTTGGTCGCAGAATTTTTAAAACTAGACGATTAAGAGAACATTTGGAACCGGTTTTTCTATCACTACGACATACAACACAACACAGAACAAAAAGAAGCTTGACCCCCAGAATTCAGTACCAGAGAGGCTAATCAATCAATCAATCACTACAAAAATGACTTTTACTGAAGTTTCAATAGTTATGGATCTGAGTGAATCTTCATAATTGTTTTTTAATGGTTTTTGCCTACATTATTCCTACAATTAGTGTGTAAAAATAGTGCAGTGGGGCAGGCAATATTATTTATGTGGAAAGAAAGCTTATTGACATTATTGTCAGGAAGAGCTGGTCCTATTTTGCATGTGTGGCAAGGTTTTGCACCGAATGCCATTTCTGACACAATGCTCTGCATTTATCCTGACCGCCACATGGGAGAAACTAGCAATGGTATGTCATCTTATGCCAACTGCTCTATTGTCACTACCACAAGGCTGCATTTTATCTCATCAAAGAAGATAAACATTTACTTAGGTTTTCATTCATTTTCGTGGAATGGTAAGTACAGTCATACCTCGACATACGAGTGCCCCGACATACGAGCAATTTGAGATACGAGTAACATTTCAGGCAAATATTTATCTCGAGATACGAGACAAATTTTGATATATGATCATACAGCAGGTGCGAGTCTGCTAATAACATCATGGGTACTGTCTTTCTGGTCGCAAGTCTCTCGTGTAATGTCTCTACGAGCACTGGGTGGAGCGTAGAATAGTTTCAGTGTATTGTTTCCCATCAGTCAGTGCGAATGACGCGTATACTACTTCTCGTTGGCAAGTGGTTGTGTGTTATGCTATTGTGAGGACATTGGTGTGCATCATTTTGGGAATATTTTTAAAGGGAAAAGCAAATAACCCACGATAGGTTGCATTTGAAAGTCAGGGTGGAGGCGGGGCAAATAGAGCCAATCCGGGAGAAGAAAAGGATCAAAATATAAAACAAAATCATAATTAAGCTAAGTGTTAGGTTAGATTAAATTTATTGTTGAGTGTTTCTGCATCGTGATCTAAATTCATTTAAATTTATTTGTTATATTACGAGCTCGTTGCCCCCCCCCCCCCCCCACCGTCTCTCTATTCTCGGCGAAATCCGTCAAACTTTTTTTATGATTAACTTACTATAAAACGCATTTCAGTACTATTTTGGTGTCTTTTTTCAGGGGGTTGGAACAAATTAATTTGTTTTGAGTTCATTCCTATGGGAAAATGAGTTTACAAGTAAATTGGGATACGAGATGAATGAGTAATAAATAATAAATGAATAAGTAGTCAACACTGGTGCCTGACGGCTTTAGACCGCAGCAAGCGAAGTGTCAACGGGCGTTAGCTTGGCATAGCCAGCGGCAATCATCTAATAAAACAAGGGGGAGTTGTAAGCTTGACCCCAATAGAGAGGCACTGAAGATGATGCATCAACCAATAAGAAGAATGCAACTTTGTACAAATTTAAACTTTTTTGCATTGCCGTGGTGGAGGGTTATGTTAGAGAGAGGGAGGGTAAGGCAGGAACTTCAATTCATAGGCAGGAGCTAAGGCTTTATTACCAAACAACAAAAGTACTGGGCCATTTTTTTGCATCATTTTGTCTATCTAAGGGTTTTACTTAATTGACAATAGAATGTGTTTAGAATAGGAAGGGTGAAACCCATAATAGAAGATCTATAAAATAAATAAAAATGTCATACACAGACGGGATGGCTTCACTGTTGAGATTGCTAACTGCTTTCTGGGATGCATCAATGCATAAAATGAACATTGTAAGAAACTGACTTGCCAAACCACAAAAGTGAGACAGTAATCAGTACTCTGATCTGATCTACCAATTTTGTCATATGCAGTTCCTGGGTATGATGACAATTAGGCTTTTTTGTTGTTGCTTGTTGAGTCAATGACCATGACAGACAATATGTCTGATAATTATTATTGTAAATTTTAAAAACCACATGAGAACAGCAGCAAGGACAAAACCATATCATGCTTTGAAAAGAGAAACGGCCTATGTGTAATGAGTTTTAATTCCTGTTACTAACAGGATACTTACTGTAGATGGATAGCTGACATCAATGTTGATGTCACTCATCTTAAAGGCATATCGGGTAAGACAAGAGCCATAGAGACTTAGACTGGAATCTGGAAAAAAAAGGCATTGTACGCTAAAAATACATATCCAGTATGTGTAGTTACCGTTTTAGTGAACAACAGCAACAATATGATTTTGGCTTTTTAGAAGAGGGAGGATTTGGCCCCTTATTTAAAATTCCATCTACTTACAATCAGGATATAGGTACTAATTATAGCTGAATCATAAACAACATTTAACCTGAGAGGTGTTTCTTTATGATGTTCTCCATTCTAAAAACCACATCTTCCCGTTGCTCAAAGTCATCATCAGATATCCCATGCTCCTTGGCTGCTTTGAGAACAGCTTTGTTAATAGCTTCAAGCTGCAAGGCAGAGGGGGGTGGCAGGGCACGCAGTTCTTTCTCCTCCTGTTTTTCCTAAAATAGTGCACACAAATAGCTATTTTATCATAGTTCATCCTTCTGAGTATTTAAATTCATATAAAGCATCCCATTTAGCCAGAGCTCGATTTGTTGAAGCCGTGAGCAGCTGTTAGCTTTTAGCCAGGTCAGATAATCAAGGGAAAGATCTAATATATCCTAGGAGCTCCTCAGGAGACAGGAATGCAGCAACCACAGCCTCCCAGAAACTGTTCAGAGAGGCCTACTGTTTACATTAGTATCGCAGCTTCAACTATCGCAGCTTCACTACATCGTAGTTTTTTTCCACTCCCCTGACCTCTGCTTGCTACTAGGACTCAGGACTCAAATAGGGGTGACCATACTTCACGGTTTTACTTTTATCGCGGCAATGTTTGATGTACATTTACCACAGAAATCGAGGGATTACTACACCTCCTTGTAAATCTCACAAGGGACCACGGGTGCTCTATTGGGATTGAATTCAGGTGAACAAAAAGTGGAGGACTATTTTCACTGTGAGTACAGCACTTCAATTTTTTATTTTGTTTATATATAGATTATAATTAGATATTAACATGTTATAGTCTGTTGGTATGTTTATAGTTGTAATACTCAATAAATATACACTTTTTAATTATTAAATGTGTACTTGGCACAAAAGAACTAACTTAGAACTAATTTAGAAGATGGCGGCGCGCACAGACGCAGCGGCTCCATGCTCTCCAGTTTGGTGTAATATGTTATTCTACAGTCGCCAGGATTTAATTACTCTCGGAAGGAGATGCGATATTCCGAATTCACAACAGACTACCAACGGACCTACGATATCCCCGAGGACATCTTGAGGCCTCAGGGATCTCCGTGGATAGTCAGCCCACTTGGAGTACGTCGGAAGTGCTTTGAAAAGTTGGTCGCCCGCCATATCAGAAATACAATCCCTAACTCAGTTGATCCTCACCAGTTTTCTTATAGAGCAAACAGGTCCACTGAGGATGCCATCGCCATTGTTCTACATACAGCACTGGGCCACCTGGAACACCATGGGAATGACATGAGGATGATTTTCATTGACTATAGCTCAGCACTCAAAACTATAAAACCGGACATTCTGACTGACAATCTCTCCCACCTTGGACTATACTCTTCCATCTGCTGCTGGATAAAGAACTTAACCAACCGACCACAAACTGTTAGACTTGGTCCCCACCTCTCTTCCTCCATTATACACTTAGCACTGGCTCCCCTCAAGGCAGTGTACTGAGTCCTGTTTTGTACTTTCTGTACACATACGACTGTACACCAACCCACCAGTCTAATTCCATCATCAAATTTGATGATGACACCACTGTGGTCGGAGTCATCTCAGCAGGGGACGAATTGGCCTAGAGATGAGGTCAACAAACTGTCTTTGTGGTGCTCGGTGAACAATCTCACACTGAACATCACTAAAACTAAAGAAATAATCCTGGACTTTCGCACACACAGCACAGATCAGGCCCCAATCCTCATAAATGGTGTATGTATAGACAGGGTCCAGTCCTTTAAATTCCTGGGGGTCCACATCACGGATAAGCTCTCCTGGTCTACAAACACCACAACAGTAGTGGAGAAGGCCCAGAAACGACTCCATTTCCTCAGGGTACTCAGGAGGAACAATTTAACACTAAGCTTCTGGTAACCTTCTATAGAATCACTGTGGAGAGCATTCTGGCATACTGCATCACAATGTGGTACGCTGGAAGCACGGCAGCAGACAAAAAGGTCGAGCAGAAAGTGATTAACACTGCCCAGAAGAACATCAGCTGCTCTCTGCCCTCACTGGAAGACATTGCCAGCCCTCGTTACCTTAGCAGAGCCAGGAACATCATCGGGAACCCATACCACGCTGGTCACAATCTGTTCCAGCTGCTGCCCTTTGGCAGACGCTATAGGTCCCACAAAGTAGACAAATAGGCTTAAGGACATTTTTTCCCCATCCATCAGGACTTAAAACTTGCGGTAACATGACACACAATCCCTTCTGTGTAATAACTTAGGGGTGAGATAATATGAAAAGATGTTGGGCGGTGATCAGCCTCCTACTAGCTGACTGAAGGTAAGTGAAAGACAGTGAGGTATTTGATCCGTTGGGGCGTGATAAGATGTATCCATATCGGCAGAATGCCAAATTACGAGTCCGAAAGTATCACTTATTTCGGTCTTTTGCCGAGAATAGCACCTTATGGAGAAGCAGTACCAATTCCGTCATACGCAGTTCTGGGTATGATGACAATTAGGCTTTTGTTGTTGATAATAACTACAAAGCCTATGTCCGATTATTATTAAAAAACATGTATTGTGGTAGTTATATTAGGGGTGAGGACTTTGCGATTTTTCAATTATCGCGGCCATGTCTGATTGACATTAACCGTGATAATCGAAAAATCACTCAGTGGACAAACCTATTATAACTATAACAATATATGCTTTACATGGTTTTTGCACAAATTACAAGTCTAATAATTAAAAAGTCTATATCCATTGAGTATTACAACTATAAACATACTAAAAGACTGTAATGTGTTAATATCTAATTATAAACTATATAAAAACAATGGAAAAACTTCAAATGCTGTACTCACAGTGAAAAGTCTTTCACTACTTGAAATAGTCCCAAAAAATCAGGTTAATGTGTGTAATTAAAAAAAAACTGGTTGATAAATGTATAATAAAAAAACTGGTTGATGATTATATAATCCAGTAGTTTTTAATCTTGTTGGAGCTTCTGAACCCCACCAGTTTCATATGCACATTAACTTTAGTGTAAATATGAAAGTGATTTTTTTTCAAATTCAAGATATAAAAATTCCTTGCAGGCCAGATGCGTCTGTATTAGCTAGTGGACATTAGTAAAGCCTTTTCAGTGCATCAAAACTGTCAGCATCAAGGCTTGGAAAACTATTAGTAGAAAATTAAATTGATGAAAAATGTTTGCTTCAGTCATATCAATTAATTCAGCAGTACATACAGTGGGGCAAATAAGTATTTAGTCAACGACCACGTGTGCAAGTTCTCGTACTTGAAAAGATTAGAGTGAACTTTTGATAACTTGCACAATTGGTGGTTGACTAAATACTTATTTGCCCAACTGTAATTATTTCAAGCCTAAACAGCTGTGAGTAAGAAAATGTGCACAAAGAGGATGATGTGGCCAAAATACTAATTTGCCTAAAAATTCTGCACTCCCGGTTGAAATAACTGCCTTTTGTGTTTCCATATTGCTTTGCACCATCTGGCATCTTGCATGAACAAGACAAGATCCATAATACAATGGGTTATTCACTGCTTGCCACCACCTTACAATTCATTTTAAATTTGACTTCCTTTGTCATTCTTGTGCACCTAGTATAAGAATCATACACATTCGGTATACAATTGTTTCCTTTACCTACCAAAATGTTCTTCTTGTGTCTCTTCTCCTTTATGTGTTTATGTGCTGCTTGAATGTGCTCAATATGAACGGAACAGAGCTTGCACATGTATTGACATTTTAAGTATTCCGGGGATCGCTGTGAAAACAAAGATGAATAAATAGATAACTTGCAGAGTTTTAAATGAATGAAAATTCCACCTTACAAGTGAAAACCAATTGAATCATATTTCATATTTGAATTTTGGCATTTAGGAAAAAAAACAATCAATTTTTCATACCTTTGAAAGTCTGTGGATATAATCTCTGCTAAGGCGGTCCTCCGCCTGTCGGAGGCCAAGCTCTTGCTCTGTCAGTGATGACTCCATTGTAACTGGTTCCAAGAATGTCCACTCAACAGTTTGCATTAATTCTGTAACTTTCAATCCTAAACCAAATGCAGCAAAAAAATAGCAGGGGTACAATGAGGAAGAAAGAGTACATCTTTATGACAACTTACTGTGATGCTTTTCATTTCTTTAAGCCATAATAACACCATTTATCTGTTCTAAGCAGAATTTCTGTCATGTATTTGGCTCAACAATCTTGTTGGCCTCTCTATTTGTGGGTGAGGCCTTCTCTGAAGGAAACGATTCCATATAACTAGCTCCAATTATACATTTGCGCCTATCAAAATTTACTTTTCAATAGAAAGTGTTCTTCCAGTTCAACCTTAATAAGCATTTTCACTGTACCCGAATACGTTTCGCTTGCTATTCTTTTGGTGACTTCATCTTTTGGGGCACTGTGGCTTTCTTTACTGCACTTAAGAATCGACGCGGCCTCTGTTGAACCCTTTATCAAAGTGTGCAAAAGTTTGCATAGTTTGAGAGTGGACTGATTGTTTGAGATCAAAGGACTTGAAGACTCATCATCCCTAAGTGATGTTGCATGTCTTTATTGATGGCATTAAAACATGGAGATGACCTTTCGTATGTAAAAAGGGAGAGGGAAGAGGGTGTTCCCATATTTTCAAATGTATAAATTTGAATTTGAGAAAATGCTGGTAATTAATGAGAAATGCGGTTGACTGTAACACATCAACATATAATCATTATTGCAATATTTTAGAATTTACCTTCCCAGGACGTGACTTTTTAAATTTTGATATTACTTATATTTTTACTGGGAAAAATAGCTATGTATGATGATAATAAAGGCTTTTGATTTAATTTTTAGATTTTGTGCAACATTTTCAGAGCATTTACATAAAATGGAGAAACACCTTCATATCAAGTAAGAAAAATATTACAGTATGTCCTCAAATCAGGACAGTGGGTTAAGGACATTTTCAATAAGGGCGCTCTTTGTGTATTTATGAGGCATTCAAAAAAAGAGGAAAGAAAAAGCCAGGAAAAATTCACTTGGATCTTTTAATGGGTCGGCTTGGTGTTGTCCTGCATATTATAATCGCTGATTTTTGTTGTGTTATTGTCCTTTTGGGCGTGGATATGCCTTCTACTGGCTGACTGAAGGTGAGTGAGAAGACAGTGAGAGGTAAGTGATCCATTTTATTCTTTGTTGGCATTGGCGAGGCAAACTTGCAGTCGAACCGGATTTGGTTGCGCTCAGGGGGTGATGCGATGTATCCATCGTGGCGGAGTGCTAACGAGTCTGAAAATGTCATTTATTGGGCCTTGCTTGGGAGGGCGCACTTAGAGAAGCACTACCAATTTCGTCAAACGCAGCTGGGTATGATGACAATTAGGCTTTTTGTCAAGTCAATGATGACGACAATGCCTATGTCTCATTTTATTTATTTTAACATTTTGTGCTGTTCCGTGTTAGCTTTTGTTGCTAGGATGCTAAAAACACATTTCCTTATAATCATCTTCTTCTGAGCGTTGATATAGAACAGTGGTTTCTAACCTGGGTTCAAACGATCCCTAGCAGGGGTGTCCAAACTTTTTGCAAAGAGGGCCAGATTTGGTAAGGTGAAAATGTGTGCGGGCCGACTTTTAGCCTGACATTCTTTGAACCATTAACATTAAATGCAAATTAAATTTTTGGGATTTTTTTTTTAATTACAAATGGCATACTTTTACTTTTACATTTTTTTTACATTTAGGTTTTTACCGAAATCACAAACCACAAAAAATTAAGAAAACTATCAAGGATATCTAAGTTCATGTGAAACATCACATATTATTCACTATTATATGCTCACTGTAGGAACAGTGCTGAAAACAAAACAATGATCACTGCATATTCAAACTGTGATTTTGACCATCACAAAAAAATAATGAACTGAGATTTAAGAATTTATTCAACTCAGAGGACTTAACAAATATCTTGCCTGCACTAATGTGAAGGGTGATACTGGGATCTTGACTGCAGTATGTAGTCCAGGTCTTCATCGCACGCTAACGAGAAAAAGTCAAACTCAGTTCCTTTTGCCTCTAAATGTCTCTTAATATCTAATGAAACGTCTTCAATTCTCCGTGCCACAGTATTACGAGCCAGGCAAATATTGGCAAACTCTTGCTTCTTCGCGGGACAAATTTTCTCAACCATTTTCATTACACGGTCTTTAATAAATTCACCGTCACTGAAAGGTTTGCAGTGCTTTGCAATTAGCGTTGCCACTTCGTAGCTTGCCTTTGTGGCATTTTCATTTGACTCACGGGCTCTTGTGAAAAAGCTTTGCTGTGCCGTTAAAACAGCTTCCAGTTGCTTCACTTTTTCACCGCGTTCGTTCCCAGTTAGCTTGTCGTAGCTAGCATGTTTCGTCTGGTAGTGCCTCTTAATGTTGAATTCCTTGAAAACAGCCACAGTCTCTTGGCAAATTAGGCAGACACAGTTGTTTCGTATTTCAGTGAAAAAATACTCAAATTTCCACTTCTCCTGGATGCGGCGGCCCTCCCGGTCAACTTTCCTTTTTTTGTTTACATGTTAGAAATGGGCTGGGCTGAAACAATGACGCAAGGGTCACGGCGGCCAGAGTGCGGCCACAGGGCTACTGCCATCTTCTGGTGAAGTGAAAAATAGCTTTTTGTACACATTTATTTTATACTGTGGTCAACAGTGCTGGCGGGCCGTGTATTATTGATTTCGTGATAGAGGCCGTGGGCCGGTAAAAATTTGTCCACGGGCCTTATTTGGCCCGCGGGCCGGACTTTGGACATGCCTGCCCTAGGGGTTCGGTGAGTCGGTCTCAGGGGTTCGGTGAGTCGGTCTCAGGGGTTCGGTGGAGTCTCTGCAGCGGAGGTCAAGAAACATCGACTCTTTGTGTATATTCATGATAACATGCTTGACTAGCTTGAATTTGAAAAAAATAATGTATGATTTTGACTAAAGTAGGGTTCGGGGAATGCGCATATGAAACTGGTAGGATTCGGGAGCTCCAACATGGTTAAGAACCACTGGTTTTAAACAAGCGTCCATGTAGCAAGAGCTCCCCGTTCTCTGTGGTGGTCGGGTGGTGTAATTGCAGTTTAGAATCATCAAATTCTTATCCAATTTTTAATATTATTGTTGACAAACCTTATTTCATGATAATTATCGTTATCGTTCTATCACCCAGCTCTTATACAAATCTTTGCGTTTTTAAGTGTTACTGTTTGATTAAAAAATAAATACATGACAGCAGATCATTGATAAAGACACAAAAAAATCAATTAACAAGGGAAATGTCTGGCGGCAGCCCAAGGAAGGCCATAAAAGAGCTGGCAGAGGAGGCAGAGAAAGGCAGCTGCAGCAGACAACAGCTATCAGCTGCAGGGGGTGACAGGGAGACATCTCTGTAACTGCTCCGCCAATAGGACAGGATTAAAGGGGTGAAACGTCAATGAACAGAGGCTGATGACTCTGCAGCTGATCCGTGTGAACTGGAGGTGCAACGGGCAGCAATGACAAGCAGAGAAAACCACCTACCTGTGCATCAACAGTTGGTGGGCTGTAAGGTAAATTTGTTTATTTTCTTCCAAATAGATTAATTGTGTTTGAAAATAAATTTATTTCGGGTGGGTTTAAAATACCAGCTGGTGCAGGCACAAGTCAAAGCCCAGTGTCGACAGTTTTCTGGCCCGTGCCTATCATGGTATAAGGTTTTCCATTTTGGCAAGGACCAATAACACAATGCACTAAACAACATTGTAAGATTATTTACTCTTCCATAAAAATGGATAAGAAAAAAAGACGTCATTAACAGCCACACAAAAGGAGAGCTATTTTATAGGACTCCCCTTCAATTATTGAATTTGATTTGGTGTGATCGTTTGCGTAAGTGCTGCGCTGCTGCAATCTTTTATGACCCTCTAAAAAAAAAGAAAATCGCGTCAGAAATGGGACAAAGACATATTTGTACTGCAAAAGACGAACGTGAAAAGGTTTTTATTTCTTCCCTTATAAAAATGTTGTGGCCGCGAAAGTCGAAAAACGACAAAGTAGGATAACCCCTATTATTACTACCATACTAGATGTTTTTGCGCTTATACAAAAATTAAAGTACAGAAGCACAATTATCATGTATTTTTTAAATATTACAGCTATAAGCATATGAAATGACTGTAAAGTGTTAATATTAACCTTATTTTCACAACTATAGGGCGCCTTAAAATGCAGAGCGCCGTGTGTAAGCTCTAAAGCAAGGGTGTCAGACTCGGGTTGGCTGGATTAAAATCCCTAAAAACTCAGTTTTTTTATAGATCTAAAACACTGTTTATTTTAGCTTTTTATTTACATATAGTTAGATTTTACAAAATTATTTTGAACTAAAAACAGAAAAAAATGTATTAAAAATTTACAATTATTGATTTAAACGGGGGGAAATCAGGTAATTTAATATACATCCACACTCTTCATTTTAATTTGATCCTAAAACAGAAAATCGGCACTCATGATTTACTTTCCCAGGCCACACAAAATGATCCGGCGGGCCAGATTTGGCCCCGAGGCCGCCTCCTTGACACGTGACCTATGGTGATTTTTAAGCAAAAGACGCTGCCGAAAGAAGTTTCCAGCCGGCCTCATCGTGAAGCCAAACCAAAAGGGCTGGATGGACGAGGAGAAAATGAGAGAATGGCTACGTGAGGTGTATGTCAAGAGACCGGATGGCTTTTTTCACAGCTCGCCCTCAATCTTGATTTGGGACTCCAAGTGTGCTCATTTCACAACAGCGGTGAAAAACAAAGTCACAAAAATGAACTCAGAGCATGCCGTCATTCCTGGAAGCTTGACCAAAGAACTCCAGCCGCTGGACATCGGCATCAACCGGGCGAACACAGCTTTACGAAGGGTGGCAGGGAGCACCCGCTAGTTACGCCACTATTTGCGAATGGATTGTGGCCGCTTGGACTAATGTGTCTGCATGCACTGTTGTTTGAGTGTTGGGTTTATTCTGGATTACGATTATAGATGTATGTGTAGTAAATCATTTCTTTGTTAAATCGTTCTTCCTATTGTTCGAAAAGTGCTCGGGGTCATAAACAGTCGTCTGGCCCTCTCACAAGGACTGCTTATCCAAGGCCCATGTCTCTGATATCTGCCACCTCCATAACGCTCGTATAGTGTGCATACCTCGTGACGCACATTGGGCTTCTTTATGTAATTGTTATAGGATTGTTATGTCAAATGAAGGTGTGATTGTTTTAATCCAAATGAAGGTTGGTTTTAGTTTCCAATTTTGTTATTGTTAAAATACTTTGATTGTTATTTTAGTTACAGATGTTGTTTTTGATTACGCATGATGAATTAATCAATAACCTGGTAATTGTTTTGATTTATGGCCTTAAAAGCCATACGGGAATTACTGTTCGGGAGGATACATTGAAGACAAGGGGGAAGTCTTGTTGCTTTGATGTATCTTCCCTTAAGGTCCTTATCCATGATGCAATCTATTTAATTAAATGTCAATAATTAAATAGGATGTCTGCCTGCAGTGATTGATAATTACATTGGGTAATTATTTATGAACCTATCATCAAGCCTTTTCCAAACCCGGCATCATTTCTGTTGAGCCACGTGGCAATCTGGGTGACTCTGACAACGAAGAGAGGGAACCCGGCATTTACGATGAAACATTTGGACAATTGTTCAATTCGGAAAAAGAAAATTAGGACTTTGATGGATTTGTGGGTGATGATTGATCAAAAAAACGAGAGTACATTGTAAAATGGCTAAATAAAGTACAACCGAACTCAGTTTTGCTTCTGTTACGAAAGTAGAAGGGGAAATAAAAATAACAGGGAAATGACAGCCCTGAATATACACCTGTCTCAAAATGGGGAGATCGAATAGCAAGGTCGCTAGTGAAGACAATCCCAAGCACCCGTGTAAAGATAGGAAATGTGTTGAAAATCAAAGCTCTTCAAGGCTTAAGCACCTAAACTTATGGATAAACAAATATGGGTTTACTGGCCATCTTAATATACATACAATAGTAGACCTGCAGGATAAAATATGTACTAAGCGGGGGTGATCTGTATCAAATCGAGAAGGATGGATAGGATGGTACAAATTATTGTTTTTTGATAGCAAGAAAAAAGTGCGATGGAAATGCAAAGAAAGTTGAGTTGAGGGGCGGGGGACAACACCCTGTATCGATGACCAGCCGATCACAGGGCACAAGGAGACGGACAGTCATGCACACTCAAAGAACATATGATCTGATATTTTCTAAGATTAAAAAAGCCGTGTTATGGAGCCTAGTTCTATAACTGTTGATTTTGAAAAGGCTGTGGTATAAAAGCTTTTTCCAAACACCCACACATCTGGGAATCTTGTAAGTTCGTACTGTATTATTTGTCATTTTTGTAAATAGTTTGAATTGAATTTTTAATTTTTGTACATAATTTGTAAGTTTTTACTGCTTTAATAAAAACACCATCTGTGAATTTGCTTTGTCTTTTTTAATGAAATTATTTTTAGAATGGCAGCTTATTGATAATGTGTCGATATTAAAAAGCAAGTAAAATTATTCTTTGTATTGGCTCTTGACTAATTTGAACCATGTCTTTCTTGCCTAGTGATTTAGGTTGTTTTTACCAGTGCTGTGGGTCAGCAAGGGTCACCAAAAGGATTATTGTAGTTGTAGTTTGTAGTTGAATAAGACTATACAAGTCAACTGACACAAAATCCATCAGGCAAAGAGTACCAGATGCAAGTTTAGTAATGCATCACTTGGGAGTAAATAGACATGGTTCAAATGAGCCAGTACAAAGATAATCATTTAACTTGCTTTTTAATATTAAACACTATCTGTTTTGCAAGCCAGTTTATCCATGAGAAAAGATAACATGAACTTCCTAATTTCCTAAATAGAGCAGTTCTGCAAGCCAGTGTATCCTTGGGATGATATAACAGTATCGTAGGAGTTTCATCTCTAATCAGATTCGCCCTTGAAGTAATTAAAATGTTGTAGCTAGTGTTTCTGCCGGTTCATTACAATAGCGTACTGTTTAAGTGCGAAATCCCAATCTAAGCAGCATCTTGGTACCACCCTCCTGAGAGATTAAATATGATCGTAAACTGTCTGTGCGCATTTGTGCAAGACAGGCTTTGTTAAATTACTCGGAATGTGCTCGGAATATTTTGTAATAAAAGCTTTGAAGTCACTGTTCAGCGCCTCCAGTCAGTATTTGGACAACCAACATCTCCCACATCCGAAATTAATCGAAACCGAGAAGATAGAGCTATTTTCCTCCAACAAATGTGTTTCAATGAATGGGTTAGGATGACGTATGTACAATACATTTTCATTGCAAGCTTGTCAAAAACTAATCAAACAAACGTGGATCGTGAACAAGCTAACAAAACCAAAACAAGCACACTGTGTTGCCTCACAAGGCGTATTCAAAGCCATGACAATGGATTAGGATCGGTAATTTAAAAGTGTAAATTAACTTACTTTTGATTTCTAAAGTTGATTAAAATTATCATTTAAATGTCTTCGAGATTCTGTTCTACGTGATGTGCAGCGCAAGAGAGAGCGATCGATCACAACAAAAGGTTTTGACGACGTTTGCATTACACCGTTGCATTGTGGGAGAGAGGGTGACGATGTTTATTATTGTTAGTGTAATTATCATTATTATTTCAATATAATAAAGTTCAATAAACAATAAAATACCTGTGGAGAAAATAAATAAAATTACCAAACATTGAACAAAAATGTGTGTGACCAGGAACAAAATCGCGTCTTTTTACTAGTAGGCGTGCGCGGAAAGCGAGCAACAGCATCAGATAGTATAGGAAATACGTGTATATTCGACGTAGGATTGTTGTTTCCTCAACCAGCGGGGCAAGTAGTACATGCCAATCTAACCTCGGTTGCCCACACATTAAAACACAGAAACACTGGTAACATCTGCGAATGTCGTGACCATGAATTGTCATTTTTTTTTCTTTGTTCGAAACAATTCTCGCGTGCTGGTAAGGAGATTGTCGCTGTGATGGAAAATAAAGGCCTTTTTCCAACGAGGACATCGTTGTTTCCCAATATATATTCCATTTTCATAAGCAGATAAAATATGTATTTACTTTTTTTTCATGAAAGTGTAATATTCTCGCGCACAAGATGAACTCGTGATAGTTGAATGTTATTTTTTTGATTTGTGATTTTCATTTGTTTATTCACAAGTGGCTGGCGATGTAGTAACGTTTCAATGAAAATTCCACAGGTTATCGCGCGATTGCGCCTGAAGTAGCGCACTCTCACGAGAGCCCTCGTGATTTCCTATCTGATTCGCGCAAACATTCGCAACCGTTGAAGATTGTGGCGTTATCTTAGTTTTGATGTAGACACAACGCAATCAGTGTAATTTTGGAGTGTAATGACATTCAACTCCTCGTAGACATTTCACGGACGGTTAAATTTGTCATAGATTGATCAGTGTGCTTGAGAATACCTACTGTAATATTCCTGCTCAGTCGTCACTTTGAGTGTTTAGCCGGATGATGAATAATCCAAGGGTCTATTGTGGTTGAATTCACTGGGGCATCTCCTTTTTTATTTGCAAACCGTTGACATTTCTTCAAAATCACAGCCGCGTGCCAAGCCCGGTGTCATTGACATGGACCTGGGCTGATCCAGCGTACGGATTGTACCCTTATTCCCGAAACACTACATACCCTGTACCTGTAGCGCGTACTTGTAAGGATATCCGTATACTATCTTAGATGACTTCGGGCGAAAGGCAGACGTCTGACACCCTAGACTGGCCGCCAGTCAGTCATAGCTTCCTGACTACCAGGGCATTTTTGTTTGTTTTCATTTTGAAATTCCCCAAACTGTGTGAAGGGATTGGAATGCTGCAAAAGAAATTATGGTATCATTGGAAAACTCAATGTCCCATTTAGGGCACAAAATGAGTGTGATTTGATGCACTGGGTGGGAGACAATTAGGTTTACAAATGTCCTCCACAGAGGAAAATATGAACTACTGGTAGTTAGGAGGATTTGGCACACCAAATGTATTTTGAGGTAGGAAGAGAATTTGTAGGCGTGACTACTGTGGGATCTTTTCTTTGTTCTAAAAAAAAATCTGGTGAGACGTGCCAACAAAAATATAGGCCAGACATTATTGAATTTCCCATTACCAGTTCTCTTTATTGACCAGAGAAAAGGGAAGACTCATCATTCTGACTCCATTTTAAAAGCCTTCATTATCTCCGCCCAAAGTGGGCGTTAAATTTGAATACAAGTGAATAGAAATCAAATACTTTTAGGTCTTAACTTAGGCATCTCTTGAGCCAGAGATTCTGGTGATATGACACTTCCCTTTCAACCATAAAAAAATGATCTTTAAACAGGTCAGGAAAAGTTTTACAACGGGCAGAACACAGCTCAATTGTTTATACAACAAACATCAGTGCTATATACTCTTCACACCTAACTGTGAAGACTATGCACAAACACAATGATCAGATAGTGGCAGGCGCTATGCTTCAGTAAGCAAATTAGAAAATGGCTCAAACCTTAACCAAAAGTTATTTTTCAGAACAAACAATTCATAACAGACCCCCTGTTACCCAAAGAAAACTGTAACAAACTACTAAGGCCATAAAAGAGCTGACAGAGGAGGCAGAGAAAGGCATTTTTTTTTTGGCTCTGGCCTAGGAGGAAGGTGGGGAAAACAACAACTGGAGGAGACAATAGCTGTCAGCTGCAGGGGGTGACAGGGTGACGTCTGTCACTGCGCCACCACCAGGAGATGTTCCATGATTAAAGAAGCGAAACAATAATGAACAGTGGTTCCTGGCTGATTACCCTATTGATTGGAAAAAAATTGCTCGAGGAGCAGTGTCATAAACCATAAGGAACGTTTTATATTGGTTTTATTGTCTCCATAAAAAAAGAGTGAAAGTATTTCAATTGAGACCAAACCTTCTTACAGATTTTAAAAGTAAATAATAAATGAGAAAAGAGAAACTACAATGGATAAAAATGTAACTAAATTTTTATTTTATGCCTGGCTATTGGAAAATGTTTATTAAGAAAGTTTTCTGGAGATGACTGGCAAACTCCAAAGACAATGGAGTGTTACATTTGCAATGAGATACATATTGTTAAATGAATTGGGACTTGATAAGTATGCATTTTATGAGTATTCAGTTTTAATTGCTCTAAAAGCCAATTATGCTAGAAAATATTAACCCTGACAAACAAGGGGTGGTTACATTTTAGTGGGTTCAATTCTCTTCAGAATTATAAATGTTTACATTTGTTTCTGGATACTAATTAATGTGAATGTAACTGTTGCAGGGAGTGGGAAAGCTGTTTTCCTGAGGAGAAAGTAGCCTGGTTTGCTTTTTGTATATTTCCTATTTTTTAGTATTAGTTAATTTGTGTAATTGCAAGAAAGGAAAAATCAAATATAGTTTTTGATCTTAACATGAAAGTGTGACAGGGTGAAGTAAGTGAAGTTATAAATGAGTGCAGATGTTAAGGTAAAAATGGACTCACGCAGCTATGACGCGCGAAGCACGCAAATATGACGTGCGAAGCGTGCGCAAAGCACGCAGCTATGACGTAATGTGTACGCGCGAAACACGCAGCGATTACGTAATGGTCGTAGACCTGTGTATAGAATAAAAGCGGGGTTGTCAGACACTTCACTAAGTTGGCTTGAACATAACATCAACAAAGGACCTGTCTGATTATTTCACCCGTCTTTTAAAAGTATGTTGCTTTGTTTTGAAGATCGATTGAGTGTGGGATTTGCAAGAGACAATAGTTAGCATGTGAGAAAGAACGTAATGCTTAGTGATGGTTGTTTACTTTTTTATGTGTGTGCGTGAATGTGCGAGTCTCGGGTGTATTGTTTACAGCAAGCTACCTTCGGCCGCCGTTATAACGGTAGCATGATAGTATGCAGTATATGACGGCCGGAACAAAAGGTAACAAGTTACAATACTCATAAGTTATAATCGTTTATGCAACAAGTACATTGTTTTGGATTATAACGGGTTGTTAATATGTTACTATGTATATATTTGGGTGTTATTGTATATTATATTTTGTGTGAATTGCTTTGATATAACTAAAGTTGGCTTGAACATAACATCAACAAAGGACCTGTCTGATTATTTCACCCGTCTTTGAAAGGCAAATACAGCTACCCCGTAAATTCAGGGGTACAACATTTTTGGAGGCACCGCTGGGATTGCTGCTTAGATGACCAGTATTCACAAGCTGATTACTGAATGCTGAGCCAGCAAAACCTAAACAAGAACCAGGAACAAGACAGTGAGGAGAGGCGTTGCGGTGAACAGGAGCTTGAAGTTGGCAGAGTACTCGTCATCTGAGGCCAGTAGAGATCATCAGAGACGGTAAAAACGTGCCAGTTCAGTGTTCACTTTTGCACCATAAACCAAACTCCTACAGTGTTGAGGAAATGGAAATGGAACGGGAGCAGTTACACCTAGAGGTAGACGAAATGTTGGTAAAGCTAACAGTTAATGACCTGTTAAAAATATGTGATTTTCTGAACATAGGGAGTCCGAAACGCACATCACAACATAGATTGTGGAGTCACATTAATAACCACCTGGAAAGGAACGGACTCAAAGACGAGGATCAAGGTATGTCTGAGTTGTTAAAATTAAAAGAGGCGATAAGAATGTTGTACCCCTGAATTTACGGGGTAGCTGTATTTGCCTTTAAAAGATGGGTGAAATAATCAGACAGGTCCTTTGTTGATGTTATGTTCAAGCCAACTTTAGTTATATCAAAGCAATTCATACAAAACATAATATACAATAACACTGTTGGGTTTGTTCTGTATTACTATTATAAATATATTTGTATTAATTCATTTCTTTGTTAAATCATTCTCTTTCTATTCTCTGTATTAATTCATTTCTTTGTTAAATCATTCTCTTTCTATTTTCAAAGTGTTGCGAGGTCACGAGTATTGCCAAGTCATCTTTAACCTGGACGGCCTGTTCCAGGATGATTATACAAACAATCCACCCAATCTGGGTCCTTGAGATTTGGTGGGCCCTTGGTGACGAGGCCAGGGCTATTCGGCCAATAACAAGAATGTTGTTATCGTTATGTAACCGTGCACTTCGGGTTTTTCTGTATGTAACCATTATATGATTATGATTATATTATATGATTCTTAGGTCAAGGAAGTTGTATAATTACTCTAATCTAAATGTTGTTAGGTCTAGTCTCCTGTTTTTGTTATTGGTAAAATACTTTGATTGTTATTGTAGTCCCAGATGTTGTTTTTACTCATACGTGATGGAATGATCAACAACTCTGTAAATTGTTTTGATTCATGGCAATAAGAATCGAACGAGAACGTCTATTCGGAGAGACGTTCGGAAGTTGTAAGGAGACACTTGCTGAAACTCTCCCCTTCGGAAGTATTACCCATTGTTATCCATTTCTATTTAATTAAATGTCAATAATTGAATAAGATGTCTGCCTGCAGTTATTGATAATTACGGACGAAGGTAATGAACCTAACAAACACCCAAATATATACATAGTAACATATTATCAACCCGTTATAATCCAAAACAATGTACTTGTTGCAAAAACGATTATAACTTATGAGTATTGTAACTTGTTACTTTTTGTTCCGGCCGTCATATACTGCATACTGTCATGCTACCGTTATAACTGCGGCCGAAGGTAGCTTGCTGTAAACAATACACCCGAGACTCGCACATTCACGCACACACATAAAAAAGTAAACAACCATCACTAAGCATTACGTTCTTTCTCACATGCTAACTATTGTCTCTTGCAAATCCCACACTCAATCGATCTTCAAAACAAAGCAACATACCTTTAAAAGACGGGTGAAATAATCAGACAGGTCCTTTGTTGATGTTATGTTCAAGCCAACTTAGTGAAGTGTCTGACAACCCCGCTTTTATTCTATACACAGGTCTACGACCATTACGTAATCGCTGCGTGTTTCGCGCGTACACATTACGTCATAGCTGCGTGCTTTGCGCACGCTTCGCACGTCATATTTGCGTGCTTCGCGCATGTTACGACTGCCCCTGGGGTATTATCTACCAGGGAGTCGCAACTATCACAGCAGACAGGTTCGGTCAAAGATGAGTTCGGACACACACTGCAAGTAGCCTTAGTTATATTTTATTTACAATAAAGTCATTAAAACAGACTACGGGATAACATAGGGGAAGCACGAAATAGTAAAGTGGCACCCTCAAAATAAACACGGTAAAACCCCCTCCCAGACAGGTGTCCAAATGAACACCCACAAAATACAGGAAATAAGACCGAAGGATGCCACTGTTAAACTGGTGTAATAAAATCTAGACAGGGGAATAACTGTGTCTAAATGCACAAACTATATGTATACCCAAAGGTGTCTAAACTTATCTCAATTCCCCCTATGCAACCCAAAATCATTAACAACACATACAAAATATAACAGGGAGTAACATACTCACAAGCCTGCAACTCAGCAAGGCATCAAGGCATCAATGGCAAGGGCAAAGGCAAGGGCAAGGGGCAAACTGACAACTGAAAAGGGTTTAAATAAGGCCAGGAGGGATGATTGGGGAATTAATTACAGCTGTGTTGGCCTGGGCAGAGTTCTGTCACAGGGGTGGAGCCACAGCTGCAGATACCTGTAAAGAAAAGAAAGCACACACCTCCTACATAGTGTGTGTCCAGGCTGCCAGCCGTAACAGCGCATCATAGCTGCGTGAGTCCATTTTTACCTTAACACCTGCACTCATTTATAACTTCACTTACTTCACCCTGTCACACTAATTCAGGGGTACAACAGAAGCAGTGATCAAAATAGAATAACAGATAGTATATCTACTTTTGATTGATAAGGCATTTAGATTTTCACAAAATGTTGGAATAAGTAAGATTATTGTGATTTTTGTTCATTGGAGTATTGAGCCCAACCAAGTGGCTGTATGCAGGTGTGTTGGGCACGCGCTAAAGACGACAGCAGCTAAAGCAGCAGCGCAAAAACTTACTGCACAGTAGACCCAACAACAAAAAGTGAGCATGCTACATTGACCTGGGATTGGTGACTCCACTTTGACATTTCATCCATCTTTGCTGC